>NC_049202.1:15882231-16182231 GCF_013347855.1 Anguilla anguilla | reverse complement strand
AGACACAGGACAAAATCTCAATAACGGTATGTGTTTTCCGATATGAGTCTACTTTTTAGTTGGAAGTTAAAAGTTCCTGCTGCCCCTCGTTTGTCTCACTTATCACTGGTCAGTACTACATTTGGCTCATTGTGACCAAACCTTGATTGGCTAGGCAGGTGTATGTGTGTGTGTGTGTGTTTGTGTGTTGTGGGGTCGGTAGATGAGAAATGGTTGAGCTGCTGTTGCATCCTGGGAATGCTGGCACAGTGGATATTGTCACCAGCTGTGTTGCTGCTTCTACCACATTTCCCTGATGGCATCTTCACAGGCACACATCCCATAGAGATGTTGCCATCGCTATGGCTCTTGGCTATTCTCCTACAGTGGCTCTCCAAGCCAGAGTCAGTTTGTGATTCCCCATCTGTGCTTCATCCAATGGAGGTCACTATGTAAGATAGTTTTCAAATCTTAACTTGCAACAATTAAAATAAAAAGACTTATCTCAATGATTATTCTAAATCATGCAGGATGGCTTTTCCTCCAGTAGTGTAGAGGGCATATTTGCTAGAATACAGTGTTATGTATGCCCATTTTTCATTCTTTTTCCCCCTTGTTTCCTGATATAAATGTCCAGTTGTATTTGTAGGTTAATTTTTCAGAGGACTGTACCTCATGCAGCTGGTGCTGGCAGATTGCAGATACCCAAATAAACGACCGTTTCATTACAAGACAAGGACAACACTACCATCTCAATCCTCTCTCTGTGCAATTACACTGCTAATTTTGCGCCACCTGTAGACCTGTTTGCCAGAGTCAGCCCTGGGGTGGTCAGGATCAATATTAGACTATGAAGGCACACCACTACACTCCCATTCATCGTTTTAGCCAGATGTCCCGTCCAATAGCTTGAGAATGGGCTATTCTAAAGTCATGTACTGGGGACCTAGCCCCATTATGGCTGGGCAGTTGTTGCAAATCACAATGCATACGAGAGCCTCAGGTGTTCAGTACTCATCTCTGACTGATTCTGGCAGCTGAAGGGAAAGGTGGTTCTCGCTAATTGCAAATGCTTTCAAAAAGAACAGAAATCATTTCACATACTATGGAAGAGAAGCAAAATAGATCATGCAATCGTTGTTAGTGCTTTATGTGTTTTATTTAAAATAAAAAGCTTCCATCTCACGCACCTACAGTATAGCTCTAATACACCATATCATCTGTGGATGAATTGAGGAACTGCATGCTGAATCTGTTGAAATGGGCATTTTTCCCAGGCACCATAACTCATGGATAAGAATATATAATGTTGATGCATCTCATAAAAGAAAGCAGACTCATTGACTCAAAAATGAAATATTCTTTGCGGCTACAGCAATTTGTCATGCTCTTTTTTTTTTATTACAAAAATCTGTGTCTTATTTTGAACTATAGTCGGTCTAGTCACCTCCTCTGATACTTAACATGATTGAAGACAACATAAATGTTCCATAAAAGCTGCTATTGGCATATTGATCAAACGAACAAAGTACTTAGTCTCTGTCCCCTGACTGAGTGATGATGGGTTATGTGCTATGCAAAGGTGCAATGCATTTGATTAGCTATTCACAGAGTCAAGGTTATATACAGCAATGGCAGTCTGGTCATCCAGCTGTTTCTCAGCTACTGTCGGCCAAATTGTAATTGTGAATATAACCTTTCTTGTTCTTGATTTTGAGATGACATTGTAAGCTGTGTGGGCTTGTCATACAAAATAAAATACAAAAATTAAAAAAACCTATCACACAGGTCTGCTCAATCTCAAAATGCATGCCACATTTTTCTCTAAGAATTCCTCTCTCTGTAAAGCGTCCAGCATTAAATCGGGCTCTGATAAAGTACATTTTTACCTCAGTAGAGTACATTTGATCAGAGGTGGAAAGTCCAGGGGTCAGAAAGTAAAAGTCCTGCCATGAGTTTCTTCCACCCATGAACTTCACTAATTAGTTCTCCCCCTGGCTGAAGAATTGTGCTAATTAGTAAAATCCAGGTGATTGGAACATAATACTGGAGAGAACTTTTACTTTCTGAACCTGGATTTTCCACCTCTGCTTTTGATCCCTCTTGCACTCATTCAAGAGTTAAATTAACACTGTGTTGCTGCTGATTAGCATGTCCTAAACAAGCAGAAACGTTTTCGACTACATGTAGTATGGCAATGCAATCGATGGTTCTTTGGTCAAAGGATATGCATTCTAGCAGGTGAAAGCAACATAATTTCACTTTTACAGTATGTCGACACTATATTTACGGGGTATCTATTAATCAGTGTAATTCATGTCTAATCGTTCTAGAACTTGTTAACGCTGTTTTATTTTGTTTTTGAACGCTTTCCAGTAGCATAACGGACACATACAATCACAAACAGATGCTCTGCAGGACACTGGGGAAATTAAAACGCACTCGAAAAGGCCTTTGGTTTAAAGTAATGAGTAAATCGTTGTCTTTCAAGTGCTCCTCTGATTTACTAATCCCTATATGAGTCAGCTTTACTTAGGTGCATCTCGTTTCATTTCTCTTATAGACCCGATGTTATATTTAACTTGCCAGCCCCGGGGATGTCACCTGTGTTTCAACTTACTCGCCCGAAACTTAGCAAAATCATTTTTCGTTTATACAATGTTATGTTATTGAAATGCCATGAGTCGACATTTTCGGTTGGTGCCTCTCAATCTAATACACTAGAACAAAGATCTCAATTCTAACTTCGTATTCGTTTTGTAGCCTATGTCCGACAATGAGTTTAAAAGAAAATGCAATAATTAATTCATGCGACCCCCAGAGATCGGGAAGCTTCAGCATTGTGTAACGTGAAGGCACTAGCACGGAAGCTTGCTTTTTGGAAAGCTCATTTGTATAGCCTAGCTAGACGCGGAATCATATAAAATGTAAAACATCTCTCAGCCTAAATTTACATGATCATTGTGCGTTCTCTGTATTATATATTGTTCTATTAAAAATGCTGGTCGAAGTTAATTGCATATTAAAAGAGAGTCTATTCGTAAATGAATTCTGTTGCATTCATCACGAAATAAACCAATCATGGGAACTACGTCCGTGTAGAGTACATTAAGGATTCTCCCTTCGTCTGTAAAATGCGAGCATCATTGTTTCTGGAATAGTTCGAATATTCCCCCTAGTGGTGAGCGAAAAAACACTTTCACATTGATACAGCGTCGGATTTGATGCAGACATGCACTGATATCTGACGAATAGCCTTACTGAAATGTCTCATGAAGTCAGATAATTAATGGACATATTTCTCACCGACAGTGTATATACTGATTACATATGCTATGGTCTGTGAATGAGGACTACATATTCAATCAAAGTTTGAAGGGGTTCCAGAATTTAAGTAAAATGCCTTTAGGGCACAGTTGAACCATCCTCTCGTATAAAAGAGGAAGCAAAAGTAATTACAAATATGTACTTTTTGGAGAAATCTGGATTACCATTATTGTTGCAGCCTATTTTAAGAAATTAATTTTATGCGCTTTGCAAGACCCAAACCGAGCATCCCTCCTATGCTGTGGTAGGCTGATGGTCGTTGCCGTTCAATTCTGAGGAGGGAACTGACGAACGTTTCGAGTGGAACTGCTGGGATAACCGCGTTCTATTAGCTTACTATTCGAACATTCAAAAGGAGGGCTTGCGCTGTAAACATCTCATTATCCGTTTAACGCTGAACAACTTTCTTTGCTGAGAAAAATAGTGCAGAGCACGCATTCAGGAAAAAAAGAAAGAAAGAAAAGCTTTGAGGTGTTTCTTTTCCCCTAATGAACGAGTCCAGTGTAAGGGGTGGTGTACTCCAGCAGGGAGGAGGGTGGACCGCCTGAGAGATACTCAGTGACAGTGAACGTCTCAGCTGGATTGCCATAGAGCTCTCGAGACACGCTCGCATCTACTTAGGACTGACGGTTTCAGGATGTTTTTGGAAAACGTGCGTCTTCTGTTTGACTGTGAGATCACCTCAGATTCCTTCCATTATTGACTGTTCTGACAATCGGAATCATATTGTGTCAGAATCTAAATAATATCCTTGGATACCGGAAGGAATTGCAATTTTTTTCTTACTTGGGGAAATAATAAACGAATATGATGGATAAACGGTGATGCTAGTGATGATACTAGTAGATAACTGAAGCTGATCATAAGACACATTTAAGGTGAGTTATATATATTTGATCATTTGCAATATGCAATGTTCATGAATAACTTTTTGCGAAGTTTTACACGTAGGCAACATCGCCGAAGGAATATCAGTTAACCTTTCTTTTTATATATTATTATTATTTTATTTTATTTTTCTGTAACTTAAGGCAATGTGTTCAATTTTCAAACAATTGCTCTTGTAAAATGTATGCGCTTCTGGTCCCTGACAACGGGCGCATACTGCAGAGTGCAGGGTGGGAGAACCGAACCTTATTTATTTATTAATATTTAAATGGACGTTTCAACGATGACAAATAATATTTTTGGCAACATGTATCAAATAATGTGTATTGCGGAGAGACGCTTGATTTCCGACATTAGGACTGAGAGTTGGTAACAGATATAAGATTACATAAAGTAAAATATCATAAAATATTATACTGAAATACTGTTCATCTTACATATTATTTCTTGTAGAATGCAAATTTATTATATTGACATTTTAACGCTATGCGATCTGCAACTGCAAGCGCCTGATTAACCTCATCACATATGTTCCATGACTATTTTCTATTTTGTCACACGCAATAGGCTACATGCGCACGAAGAGATGCGGTATGCCTTCAGGAAAGTAATTAATATTTGAACAGTATAAATAACATCGCATGTGTCATTGATTTTAAATAATAAGTTCCATCGCTCTTAATCGGTTGCCAGTCTGCTTATTTATTTTCTTACTTTAGTATGTGATGACACACGTTGTGAGATAAGCACTGTTCCTTCACTGGAACGTCGCTCACATAATGATTACTTGCGTTTTTGTTCAACCGGAGCGCACGGTGGTCCAAATTGTATTGTTTGTCCTGCGAAAGCATATGTCCATGCTTTTACGTCTTATTTGATAATGTCCCCTTAAGGATACCAGCCGAGTCTGTTGGGTGTAGGATGTAGAATGCTTCCCATTCGGAGATTAAAGGGTCAGCCGCAGCTGTGGCCGATGAGTGCCGAGCCTCCTCCTTGGGTCTGGGTCCTCCCGGCAACCTCCGGGCTCTGCAGGATGGGTGCATCGGCACCCCCTCCGTTGCTAATCGCCTCTCACCCACCTCCGCTGCTGCAAGCGGTTTCCACGAGCTGGCAACTGTCCTGTGATCCGTTCCTGCCTTTGATGCGAATACCGTCAGCACCAGAACCAACTATTCATCAGTTTCCCCTGCCGAGTGTTCAGGTATCGGTGTCTTCTTGGTTTCAAAATGCTGATGTTATGAATGCACAATGGGGTATTCTGGTATATTGCTCTTTCATGTACACTAGCAAGCACACACATGAATGCAAGGCCTGCACACATGTAAACACAAACAAACACTGATACGCACACATGCATATGTGCACACATACAAATGCACCCATACACAAAGATAAATACGCATGTCTATAGATGGATCTATAGATGGACTCATGCATACACGGTACAACCCCCCCCCCCCCCCCCCCCCCCCTCCTCTCTGTCAAACGCACACACACACACACACACACATACTTGTTTCTCTCTTTCAAATGCACACATGGGTGGTAGGCATTTCAACTTCAAAAATAACAGTAAACAAACTAGTTTTTGTTTTCTCTGGTTTTAACACATACATGTTGTTTCATACTTTTCCAAAATATTTCACAATATCAGCTCTCTTTGGGAGAGTTATACGGTCAGGATGTCACTGTTATGCAATACAGGTGCACAGATTAGCATGGTCATAATGTCAATTATACTCTTGTAACCACATGAACAAAAACATAAAGCCACACAGCTCTCAGAATTGCATGCTAATATTTATATGCTTTTTATTATTTTTTAGTCGCTATGTCTATAATTTGAAAAATAAATCAGAGCATTAAAGCTATAAGCAACGGCTACATCCAACCTGCCGACTGTAGTAGGCTATATGTGTTTCTGATAAGACCATTGACAGAGAGTAAGAACTACATGTGGTCTGCCTGCAGCTGTTCCCTGGCACCACTAGAGGTGCTGTGTGCACCAAATCTCAGAGTGAATTTTGTCCAAAATCCTTATCACGCTCCCAAACGCAGCATGACATTTTAATCTGAGATCAGAGTGAAGGGAAGTATTCATGACAGTATCAAAAGCACTGTGATTATGTACACATACACTATATTCAGATGGGGGTGGGGTGGGGGTGGGGGGGGGGGGGGGGGTTGGGGGGCTCTACATGTGTGTGTTTTCTGGGGAGCTGGTGAGAGTGTGCAACACATTGTGCAAAGAAGACTTACCAAACAAAGCTTTTTCAATACCTTTATTGATTTTTATTCCTTTTTAATGTAACACAGGAATGACTGAGCAGTGTTTCTGTACATGGTAGCCATGCTTTTAAACTCTCATATAGAATACTTTCACAATAGCACAGGGGATTGTAATTGAATAGCACAGAGGTACTGCCTGAAGGCAAAGCCTCACAGGACTGCATTGTTATGTGTTTTCTCTAGAAGAATTTCACCACCATTGCATGTTTCTGTTGCATTCCTATTTTGTGATCTCAAAACCATCTGTCAAAAATTGTTTGGCTTTCCTAATACACAAATTTTAGTTATTTCTTAGAGGGCTTACTGGTTGATATTTTGTGTAGTACACAACTGAACGAAGAGACAGACAGACGGACAGACGGACAAATAAGTAAATGCATGACTCAAAATCTGTTTAATGTTTATAAATGTATTTAGAAGGTTTTGGAATGATCAATATATTTTCTATATAGCATAATTCTGGAGAAGTCACCATGAATGCACCATTAATAATTTAAATGGTAAAAGATGAATTATCATGACTAATAGCCAATATCCAAGCTAGTAAACCTGCTCTACTCAGCAGCATCATGATGTTTATCCAGTCTTAGTTTTCTATACACAAACCAACGTAGACCCATGTAATTTCCACCTGTTACCAAAAACAAGCCACACAAGGTTTGACAAAAATGACATGATCCTAAAGGGGTCGTATTAGCAGATTCTTTATGTTGACAACATTTATAGTTACATTGCATTTATCACATATGTTGAAGGAGGTAAGTTGTTTGTTCACATCAGTGTATGAAAATGTTCATAATGCATGCATATTTACATGTAAATAACATCCAGCTATACTTCATGGAGAAAGCATCATAATTGAAGTAACATAAAGTATTTTGCTTGTTACACCATAAAACGAAAACATAACTCCTGAATTAATTTCATTCTGAGCTATAATTGAAATGTACATAATTCCTCGATCAGGCTTGCTCCTGGTGTATTGATTAAATATTAAATTGTGACTATTAAATAAACAGGCCATCCACCAGAATTCTGGTGTCCTAACATGTAACACAGCAGTTTTGTTACATGGAGGCTTACTTCTAAGGTTAAAAGTGTTGCTTCCCCAAGTCGTGTTGCCTTGGAAAGGTGTGAATCTTCATCCACAGGCAGTCACCAGCATTGATTCCCCTTCATCCCTTAACGTTTTCTCTCAAGCTTCCATCGCACTTCACTGTAATGTGATACTCCTCTGAACCTGTCAGAGTCTGTTGTTCATGAGGTAAACAGGAGCACTAGATCCTTTTTTTTTATCCCTTTTCTTGTATCTGTGAATTCCTTATGCCCTCTTCCCCCTTGCTTTCCAGTGGGAGCTACCATCTCAACCCCCGGTCCTGGGGTTCCAGCCTTCCACAACCGTGGATTTGGTCCCTGTGTTCCCCCATGTTTACCACTCGGTCCTGCCCCCTCCTTTTGGCAAGAGATGGGTTGAAAAGAGGTTCCCAGAATACAAGGTAAGAACAACTACATCAATGAATAAACTCCTATAAAGAAAGGAAAATTAGGCTGTGGCTCTTTAAATTGACATTTTAAAAAATATTTCAACTGCTATCATTAGCCAGTTGGTTTACAAACATGTGTAAGCAGGCTAACTTGGGCAGTCTGGGCCCATGTGCTGCACAATCTCAGTATACGTCCTCTGTGAAGATTAGCCTCAGCAGTGAAGCTGAATATGAGCATAAGCTTGTGCTTTCCAGGTACTAACGACAGTGTCTTCATTGATTCCAGGTTTATGTAAACAATGCCCTAGCCTTGGACACCACCTGGCCGGGTTCTGAGGATATAGGAATCTTCCAGAGGCATGAGAAACCTCTGCTGATGACAAATCAAATGGCAATGAGCATATCTAGGCCAACCGCTGCCTCCAGGAATTTTCGCACTCTGTTTGTGTCACCTCAGCGTATATCAGGTTAGTGCTGGAATTTATTACCTGTACCTGCTTTACAAGCTCGGCCATTGCAGAGTCTCAATTTATCAAGGGCTTTTTCTTCTTTTTCCTTTCCATCGGTTTCCCTCCCTCTCTCCATTTAATAGGTGCCTGTTCTCAGAGTTTAATCCTCGCCGTTAACCGGATTAAAAGAGAACGGAGGATGTCAGTTTGTATTTTATAGCTCTCGTAAAAACCATAACGGTTGCTATACTCTCGCTCTCTCCCTGCCCCCCCTCCCTCTCTTTTACTATGTGTGGGAGGTAGGACATTACCTGATTTATTATGAATCTGCTGAGAGGCTATTAGACCAAGACTAGAAAAACCTCACGTGAGCTGGAATATTTTGCCAGCCGTGTTCCCCTGTAGATCCCAATGTGCACATACGTCCACTCTAACAGAAGACTACCACATGAATATTTCTGACTCTCATGCCAAATGAATTGGAGGTTGAGGGTTATATAAAGTGATGTTGAGAGGGTTAGTGATGCCATCAACAGTTCTGCCGGAATTCTATTATGTTGCATGCACATGCACGTCAAGACTTCGTTGTTGTTGTCTGACTTGCCAACTCTGAAACAGCTGTATCCTGTGTTTTCCCGCCTGCTCAAAAAGTATCAAGAATAGATTTTTATCATCTCAGCCACGTGATCAACAACATGAGATAGCGTATCCAAGTCCCTAGTGCAGCACCGGCCAGTCTTTAGAGAGCAAGTAGCTAGAAAGAAAATCAATCATTGTAATAGTCCTGGTAATTTGTAAAATGACTGGAAAAATAAAATAAGTAACGATTAAAGTGATTCATTTTGAAAATGGCTACAGATCAAATGAAGCATAAAGCCATGATCTCAGCTGAAATTCATGAGTCTTATGTGAAACCGAATGGTCTGAGCATTGTGTGTTTGAAAGCCTTGCCGCATATTAAGAATGTGCGTCAAGTACGGGAAGATGCAGGCACATTTCATTGCAGCGTGCGGCACTTCAGTAGTTCTCATTATTAAATAATGGTTTTTGAGGGAAACTTGTTTTTCACCGCATACCTGTTCCTCGATGAGAGACCACCCGTACCTCACGCGAAAGCTTTTCCACGGGAAACCTGGCTGCAAATCAGAATGACTCGCCATGTATCGTAGTATTCTGCTGTAATTAAACGATCAATTTCTTGTCTTAGCAATTGATTACCTGTTTGTGGTCACGCTTGCTGTGTGATGCAGTTTAGAGGCTGCAGGTGTTGAGCGGTCGAGTTGAGTCTAAATGAACACGTGTGGCTCATGCACAGATGCTGAAGGGCCAGAGTCCCTCACCCCTACCCGATTGCTATCTTTGGCATTTAGCTGCAGCGAATATGCAGCATAGATGTTGTTAAGTATCGATTGCTTGTGGACCAGCACGCCTTGATTGGTTTGTCTGCCACAGGCTGGTTTCTCTGTCCCAGTGATGTTTCCTCCACGCTTTCTGGCATGGAAGTGATATATGTCAGTCATATGATGAGCTGGTCAGAGGATGCAATACTTATTTGTATTTCAAAGGTTTTTGATGGAAGCCTTTTTAAATGGCCAGATGCCATAGGAACCATGTGTGAAGTTCAAATGCATATTTCCTTCAAAGCACAAGCAGACACACGCATGCTCACACACGCACTCTCACATACACAGATGATTTAACAGTCTAAAAACATGCTTTCTCGTGGAAAAAAAGAAAATATGCCAAGTCTAATATTAAAATATTTTAAGCGAACAAGAATATGTCTCAGATATTTATACTGGTATCAAATATGACCACCTCTTCAGGAAAGCTTCGTCAAGGTCTTTCAGATACCTTTGTCTCTGTCTGAACTGTTTTCCTGACTTAGATTGTAAGACGTTCTCTGGACATTGCAATAGCCAATACTTAACACTGATTTTGCGTCATTGAAACTTTTTCTTTAGACTTAGATAGGTTCTTAGGATGATTATCCTCCCATCCCATCCTTTCCATGTTCAAACATGCTTGATCTTGTTTGGTACTGATGGGAACTTGTTCTCTATGTTGGGGAGTCACTGCACTTGCCATGTTAGATTGAAATAATAGGGATATCAGTATATGTATGTTTTTCATCATATGACTTCAAATAGGGGAATTATATATTGTCAGTTGTATCTTGTTTCTTGAGCTATTTAATTGTGATTGCTCATTGACTGGTCATTCCCCTGTGTTCAGTAGTAATATACAGGCAATACATAGAATTCTGAGGTATTTTCTAAACATGGTGATACATAAACAAACAATTCTATAATATTACCAGTTTCGTGTAAGCACAATGGTCATAGATATGTAACCAAAATGTTCCTCAGAGATAAATAACTAAACAAAATGTTCTCATAGTGTTGATCCCTCACTGTGTGTTTGAGAAGATGCAAATCAAATAATCTCATAGTGATTTTAGGAAACAAAAGATGTTGTACACGTAGAAATGTGTTACAGGAAAATGAACCCCAATAGTATTTTACCTCCTTTGATCCGACTCTGGATTAAAATATTAATATGTCATAAGTATGCTAGCTTTATTATTTTATGCCCAAGATATAAAACTCTGTATCTTTTTGTCTTGTTTTGGAAAAAAAAAAACTGGAGCCATAATCAACTGTTGCATTTTTAATGCCCCTTAGTACCTATTGGGTTCTTAACAGGTATCAAAGTAACGGAACAGTGGGGGGTCTCTGTACATCATTAATTCCACTTCATTCCTCCATTCCACCCTGGAGCTTTCCAACATCCCAACCCCTTTTCACTTTGGTTGGCTGATTAATGAACGAGTGTAGAGGAGCAGGAGACGTGGCACTTTGGACCGAGTCTCCCGTTTAAATCAAATCATCTCAAAGTGTGGTCTAATGGCTAAGCAGGGGCGGGTTGAGCGAGCATGCATTTTTAAACATGCAGCATTGTGAGCCATTGTGTTACATTATTAAGCAAGGCCTAGTGGAATGCCATAGAGGTCAAGGAAGAATTATGATTTAATACATGTTTAATTAGCTGGTGCTGTGATGGTAATAACATAACAATGTAGAATATGTTTTTCTTCTGCTCCTTCTTCTTTTTCTTTTTCTTCTTCTAATTAAAATGGTTGAAGAGAGTTTTAAATCTGAAATTTGTAGATTATATTGTATGTATATTGAAGGATATTGAGACTGAAGTGCTATTAGTACTATTATGAGTATAATTAATGTCCCAGGATAACTAGTTATTAAAGCAAAATGATCAACTGTAGTAGGCACCTACTGCCAGGTCAGGGTATTTAAAGGGATAGTTCACTTTCATGTTTTTTTTTAGTTTTTTTTTTATGTTCTTTTGATTTTGGTATATTTTCCTGACTAGCCCAGACAGTTTTTGTGAAAAAGGGATATTTCAGAAGTTTCTTGTGACCTGATGGCTGTACAATGGATTACATTCTGATGTCCATGGCCTAAAACAATACAATACACTTAAAGCAACTCCAAATAAGCTTGCGTAGTGAAATTAAGACTCCAAAGTGTGCATGTACACCGATCAGCCACAACATTAAAACCACCTACCTAATATTGTGTAGGTCCCCCTCGTGCCGCCAAAACAGCTCTGACCCGTCTTGGCATGGACTCCACCTCTGAAGATGCCCTCTGGTATATTTGGATTTATGTATATATTTGTATCTACTGTATATTTGTATCTGATATTTTGTATCTACTGTACATTTGTATCTGATTGTGTTACTTTGTTGTCTTTGATGCTGCAACAGTGCAAATTCCCCCCGGGGATCAATAAAGTACACTACTACTACTTATTACATTACTGGTTTTTATTACATAAAAAAATTGAAATGGATTACATTATTGGGAGTTATTACACTATTGGTAGTTTATTACATTATTAGTTTCTACAGGGCTATAAAAAGATATTGTTAAAGGGTGAATTATTTCCACGTGATTTAAAAAACTCTCGATGGGTCAGAGCTGTTTTGAAGGCATGGGGGGGGGGGGGGGGCTACACAATATTAGGCAGGTGGTTTTAATGTTGTGGCTGATCGGTGTATGTATATGACTCAATTATCCAAATTTGATTTAATCTTATTTTGCAACTATTTCTTATGGTGGATTCAACCTGAAACTACTGTGATCAAGGAAATGAGTACTGGCATAACATAATGATTTAATAATACGTAAAGCCTTTGGAAACATAACATCGCTATACAAACTGCTTTCAAATTACTTGAAGTGCATTTCCTTGCTCTAGACCACGGACCCCCTAATTCAATTCAATTCAGTCCAATTCAGTAACACTTTGTTAATCCCACATGGGGCAATTAAGTTATAAAAGCAACATGGTTGGTGCAAATATAAAATGCCATAAGATGTATAAAATACAGCAAACAATACACAAATGTCCATACCAGCCACCGTAAAGCTGGCTAGTCATCAGAAACCTATGTAAGCATATGAAATATCAGTCATCACACATTTTCCTTTACTCACAGACATACAAATACTGAAAATATCTACACAGTTTTCATAAATACTTTTTAATGTCCCAGATAATTGTAAATAGTCATACCATTTCTGGTTTTGTTAAACAATTACGTACTATAACCAGCTTCTACAGTACTACTGTATAGAGTTGCTTAAATCTTAAAAAGGGTCATCAGAAGTTCCTTTGAAAACTGACCTCCATATGCTCTCTTAGGGAATACATATTGATCTGTTTGCACATCGCTGCCACTCTGTGCTTTGGTGAGCGTATGGTACGACAATAATAATCAATAAAGCCGCCACAGAGAAAATGGCTCACGCTATGGGTAATGTTTCACTGCTACATACAGCACCTGTTGGTTTTACACATCCCTTTGATCAACATCAGGGTCAGACAGTTCCCTCTTAATTAGTTTGCATCATGTGTTTAAATAACTGTGCCATTTATTGCAGCCTGTTGCAATATTTAAAGTGTTTTTTGCTTTATTCCTTTCTTAAACTGCTTATCATGTACACATGTGTTGAGTGGCATAGGGATATGTAGTTTTCTGTGCTAAACCACAAACTTTTTTATTGCCGATGTTTTATATGAATTCTATGCAACTATGCAGAGCATGCACAACTTTATGAAGAGCAGTCATACAGCATAACGACAATATATGCAAAAACAAAGATAACAAATAAAAGAATAACAAACAACAAATGAAAAGAAACAATGTGGTCTTACTGTAAAATTTTTATTGACTGGCTTGACTAAAACCAAAATTAGGAATAGCTGTGTAATGCCATGAAGTATTTGTGACCATAAACTTGAGTTTTAGCTGGAATTTTCTCTCCCCTTTACTGCTCTTCAAGGTTAGTGATTGTGAAAGGCTTCAACAATGCAATCTTCATTATTCTGGACTTTGTGATTATCTAAAAATGAGAATAATCTAAAAAAAAATGTAATGTAAAAAAAATGTATGGGAAACAAATGACTTAATAAAAACATGTGGTTTGTTTCATATTAAAAAGGCAATGAGGCAACCACACCTACATAACTCCTCTCAGTAGTATACATGTCCAATTTTATTTGCACTTTCTATTTTGGGGTGACAGAGAATGGCAACCTGGGATGCAGGAAGCCTTTTTTGTGACTAAACTAGTAGTGTCACCCAGGTACTCATTGCTTAATTTATTACGGGCTTTGTAAATTATGTCTGAATGGTTGGTCTTCAGTCCACCGTGAAACGACGGGAGAGGAATGCGAAATTGAGACATTCTTCCCTTGACTTACACTTGCTGAAAGGCCAGCTATCAGCTCCTGCATTCTCTTGTCCTGAATTTCAAAGAGAGGCCATCAAGGGGATTTAATGAAATGTGATGTCGTTCGGGATATCTCCGCGGCCTCTCTGATGAGATCCTAGTTGAGGCTTTCAGTGCGCTCAACAAATGGAATCTGAAGCGATCGGTCACTTCAAATGAACTACGGAACGGCTACGCCGCCACAGAAACCAATCTCGTGAAAATCGCGGTTTGCGCGGCCATCGAGTGGGTGATCTGTGAGCGAGACAAGCTAATTGCCCTCGCGCGCAGCCTTTTTATATCCGTGCTTCTTTTTTCCGGGAAAAAATGTCAATATTAAAAAGGATTGATTAAATCACCGCTCAAGGACCCGAATCGATGAGGGAACGGACATTAATATGTGCGGTCTACTGCAGCCAATGAAGATCTGCGCTCTGTCTTCCTGAATAAACGCGAAAGTCACTCTGGGGAAAACTTCCTGTTGCTATGTCACAGAATATGCTATGTTGCGTGGAGTGTCCCGCTGTCTTCCCAACCGATTCGTGAACATTTTATATTTGTTTTAGTTCATCTGTGATGGGAACTGGTTGCAATTTTTCAAAGCTGTTCTAGCATCAGAAGCAAGCGCGTTGTTCTCGCGCAGTCACGCAGGCTCAATCCGAATGCATTTTAAGCACCAGCCGAAGAGTTAATAATAACCGCAGTCCTTTCTGAAGGATGCTTTGTGTACTCATTGATCCGAGCTGGTATATTTACCCCCTGTCAAAACACATCTTATCGGCACACAGCTTCCACAACACCAGCTGTGGGTGAAGCTGGGCAGGCGCCTTGGTATGACAAGCCAAGAAGTGCGGAGCATAATCTGTTCCCTCAGCGCATCTGAAATTGCCCCCCCCCCCCCCCCCCCCCCCCCCCAGGGCAGGGTCTCAGCTGCCTCATAGATTAGTGTGGGAAAGCACATCTCCCAAGTAGGTTGCATTGATCCATTTTTCTGTGCAAACAAAGGCCCTTGGCATTATTATCCTGGCTTTGTTTAGTAAATATATTCCGTTACACCGAGAGCATGAAGATCATAAAAAAATAATCATTCAAAAAAAAAGAAAGGAAAGAAAACCTTGCAAAAATGGGCGGAAGTAGCTTGTTTGTAACTGTATGTAAATCATGGTGATATATGCATAGCATGTTCAAGAGTGTTATGATAAAGGAAACATTCATTAGTTGTATGCAAAATGTTTGACGACGAGTTCATTATTTTATATTTAATGCTCAGTTGGCTCTGGTATTTCAGCACCACTCTGAAATGGACAGCTCCAGTGGGCTTAAATCTCCAAGATTGGCTGTGCTAAAGTTTCATTTAATTTCTCCGTTAAGTCTGCATTATTGACACAGCCCGGTTTCATAGATTTACTGCGGCAGTGGTCGGATGTCAGCCTATTGACGGGGTTACATTCTCCAGTTTCAAAGATAAGGTTATTCATGTATCCCTTAAAATGATAGATCAAACTCAAAAAGTTATGCCTCATACACAGTAAAATGTTCAGTCTTAAATCAACCCTTACAGAGTACATATGGTCCAGATTGGACTCATATGTAGTCTGTAAGAGTTGAATTGTCACTGGACGTTTTACTGTGTAGGTTTGACATAACATTGCTGTTTTGAAGTTTAACAGTCTTGTGTTATTAACCCGGACCCATGTTCTTTGCTTCAATAGATTGACAGCTGATCATAGTGAAGTGAAGGGTGAAGAGTGAGACCAGTTTGATCAAACAATTCAGCAATTACCGGATGTAAATTTTAAAAGATGCAGTGGGTGGAGATGAAATGGTGTGAAGGTTGTGTTTTTGAGACGTCTTCGTTTTCGGGTTTCGCTCTCACCTGCGTTTATGAAGACTCTGGCGCCATGCATTATTCACACTATCCACACGTGGAGATATCCATGGAGGGCGTACCGAATATAAAAGGGCGGTCCACTGTTTATGCATTTTTAGCGGCTTGTCGTACATCTGCACTGACTGGCTGTTTAAAAACAAAGTTTCTCCGCTTTAATTTTTCATCAATGCGGAGCAAAGCAGTCGTCGAAGTGTGATCCATATCCCAGGTCCCTCTTCTTTTGGTACTTCTTTTACGCATCTGTACAATTTGGGAGCGAGGGGCTGTGGAATTATTCCACGTGAGAGTCCCTGGGGTTTTTTTTTTCTGAGGTGTGTTCTTGCACGCTGAAGGCCCCGGCTCAGATCTTTTCACTCAGACCCATTAAATACAGTGCAAGTTGTTTTAGAGGCCCCCGGAATTGCTTAACTCAAAGGAAATTCCAATGCAATCGCTGTGCAATAACCTTGGGTCGAGCACGCAAACGGCAGTTTCTGTTTCGGAGTGAATAGCGAACGTGATGAATGAACGTTTAGAGATGGGCGGGTTTTGCGGTGCGAGGTTATTAGCAAGTCACGTTAGCAGGTCGCGGATCGAAAGAGTTGTGGGCTCAATTACTTCTACCAAGGTGCCTGCCAACATGAGTGATTCCCCTGTGTCTCCTCCCCAGTTTTTGGGTTTGTGCAATAAGTTCTGTTTTTATTTATTTATTTTTATTTTGTTCCCCCTAAATCACAGTTTTATCAAGATCAAATGCATGGTTTGTTTTCATGATCTTATAGTCTGTGCGACAAAGTGGGCCGTGGAAATCTGGTTCATGCTATCGTTCTTGGGAAAGGAGATCCATTGAATGTAAAAGAAAGCATAATCCAAATAAGCAGCCCTGCATTTGGCTTATGGGAAAGAATGTGCTTCGCCTGGCATCCTTCCTGACATAGAATCCTGTGTGTAGGCTTGATAAATCCCCCACTGGTTGCTGTTATGAGCCATCTCTCGAATGATTATGACCCGATGGAAGTTGCATAGAGGATGAGCCAAAGATGAAAGCTGAAAAGGCACAGGAACCATTTGCTGGCAGCTAGTGAAATCAGAGCACAAGAAAGGAGCATCCCTCATCCAGGAGTAAGAACAACCTGCTCAAGGCTAACACCATGAAACGGAAGGGGAGTGTAGTGTGTCGTTGATGCGGTCCCCTTTAGCAAGCTCTCCTCAGATCCTTTATACTGTTCTCCTAAAATTAGCATTTTAATAATAGAAAAAACAATCCCCTTTAATTCACAGACAATGGACCGCGTGGGTAAACGACTAACATCTCTCGTTTGCTAGCACGCATTGTGTTTGGGTTTCATCTTGGTGGAGGTGGCCTTGCCCTTTATTTCAACAAATTACAACTGAACTCTGAATCCACTGTTGTATTGTGATTGCACTTCACAGAGCTTTGAGCTTTTTTTTTTTTCACTTGAGATTTTTATCTTTCCGTGATGGCCATTGGGGCAGAGTCAATTGTAATGTATCTTGAACCCGGTTTGCTGCCAAGAAATAAAAATAAAAATGCAGGTGGATAAACATGTTATATCCTAGATGCTGCACATGGCATATTGCCCTTTCCAAAGGTACTAATTTATTTTATGAATGTAAATGGAGAGTATTAACAAATAATCTAATGTATCAACATTTTGTGTTAAAATGAGAAGCAATGTACAATTTAGCCAAACTGAATCAAGGCATATTCATTACACAGAGTTGATGATTAATTTTATCTTAATTTTCTCCTCGCGCCAGGGTGCCCTGTGGCCATCAAGAGGGTGGGAAGCCACAAGAGGATCGCGTTGGCGGCCGCGGCCATGATGGCCATGGAGTCGGAGGGCTCCCAGGGACCTGCGGCCCCCTCGCCCAGCCAGCCCATCCACCTGTTCTCCCTCTCCCCGATCAGGATCCCCATCCTCTCTGCGCCAGTTTCAGGTAGAGTGAGCAGCGGATGGACGGCAATTTGCCTTTTTACAGTGTGAGAAACATACTCCCTGAGGAACCTGACTGAGCTGATCCACGGAGAACAGCTGGTACCCATGATTAATGCATTTTAAATTGGATAAAAGGTGTGTTCTTCTGATCCCTTCAACTGCTGTTCCTTAATTAATATGTTGCTGAAAAGCTCTTTCCCAAAGCACCATACAGGTATTCATTACGTTTTCATTTTCATATTATAATTGGAAGGTCTCGTGCGTGTGCTAATTTCATGTTGTCAGTTTCCGTTACTCGGTGTCTAATAATATTCGGAGATAATATCCTGTCACGTAAGGGTTATTTTTGGAGTTTCTTTTAAACTGAAAACGGAGAAAACCCAGAAAGGCGCACCCAGTGAGGAAACTTTGCCGTTGTCGTTTCACACTTGGTGAAAACGAATGACTGAAACAGCAAATGAAAATCCCTCTTCAGTGGGTGCAGTGGTATCGCTTTGCCCGATTCTGAGCCCTGTACTTGTTATTATTTATTTATTAATTAGTTTTGTTTGTTGTATTTTATTTTAATTGTGGAAGATACAGAGTGGGAGTTTTAGTCTGCTGGGGAGTTCTTTAAATCAAGGTGGGGTCAGAGGCTAACGATCGTATTCCAAAAATGTACCGATTCTTGTGGATGATTTACTGAAGGAGTCAGGTTCACACTGCACATATGGATTATTTCTTCACTGCTTGCTGGTGAAGGCCTGGTTCCTGGACATGTAGGTCAGCTTTTGTTACCCACAGATAATTAACAGGTAGTTCCTGAAATGAGAGCTAGAGTTGGGGTGCATTAACATGCCTCCCCCGGTCAGTGCGGGCATGAACTTGGGTGGGTGTCATGCGTCTGCGTGTGTGTGTGTGTGTGTGTGTGTGTGTGTGTGTGTGTGATATATTTTTTTATCTTGGGTAGGGTGTTTTAAATCCCCTTTTCATATCCTGTATGTATTTATCTGGGGTTTTTTTTTTTTTTTTTTTTGAAGGGGCCCTTCATTCATGCTTCTGTGACTTCATGGAGAATATTTGAATCTGTAACTTATTGTGGTGGTTGATGGAGAACTAATAACGGTTTTAAATTACAAACATTAAATCAAATTTGCAGCATGTTTGCAGATGATAGAGCTGCATTATAATCTTTCTCCAATGCTCTCAGCTGATAAAGAATCTATGACAACCTTTAACTACAACAATAAAGCTATGCAAAATGTGTAATACATCAAGATGAGGTGACATGCTTGATAATCATAAAAGGATTTAGATATTTATGATGAAAGCACAGATATTAGAAGGCACAATAATCAGTCAAAGGAATCAAGTTAAAAGCATTGGCTTCCTGGCTGCAATACACCCCTCCACACTTATCAGTCTTTCTCTTAAAGTGCCTGTAGAATCCAATATTCTCTAATTGGCATCCTAATCTATTGTAGGTTTCAAATGATTTTCTAAAAGCAAGTGCCGCTCAAGGAGAAAAAATAAAACATCTCAGCTTCAGTTTTTCTCTCAAGTCCTTTGTAATCTTTTTTTTTTTTACCTAGTTATGTATTTACAGGAAAGTTATTGTGAAGTTTTGAGTTATGCGATCTTACTTAATGTCATTGTGTTCTATGCAGTGTACTCATTTATATATATTTCAGATCACTCCTCATTCATTTCATGTTTTTGTACAGTTGCCGACTGGTTATGTTTTAAAACATGATTGGCAGTGCAAGGAGGCTTACTCTGTTAGTACACATTCCCAGTGTGTGCATCGACCCCGTTGGTATTGAATCCAGAATGTGACAATACTATCTGTGGCTAGCTGCCCCCACCTAATCCGTCATAGCATTCCCTAGTGTTCGAGGGATGACTGAGTTTCATCAAGTACCTAACAACCTACACATGTCCACAACCTGAACATGAAGTTTGCTTTTCTGATGCAATGACTGGCTGTACTCTCCCAAAGTTACAGTGATGATTGCGAGAAATGACAAATGACAAATACAATTTGACATTTTATAATTGAAAGAAAAAATTTGACATTTTATAATTGAAAGAAAAAAAACTGGTACAAATTGTCTTTAAAAATTCACTTCTTGAGTCTTGAAATTTGAGAAACTGGCTAATGTCTCAATTATAAAGGGGAAAATGTTTGACCTATTAATACATCAACCCTATAGTGTTATATTCATTGCACACACCAAAGTAAATTAGGAAATGGTGAGACGTTGACTAATGACAAACGTTAAACAAATTACATAATTAGAAGTGGCAATAATGTGTATTTAATGGCACCTGTCATTATACAAACAAGCATTCCTCTTTAGTGTATTCTTATCTCTACACAGCACATTTCTATGGATATTTCTTGAAAGTTTTCGAGACTGCAGTTTTTTTGTGTAAGCAACATTATTTAAATGGTATTTTCCAAAAATAGAGCGGCAGCCTTCTGCTAGTGCATTGGACAGGAGCTGGCTGATGGTCCTGGCAGGTTTGAGTCCTGGAGCGACAGTTGTCATCTTTCATAATTAAGGGCCTGCCATTGTCTGAGGGCAGCGCATTAACCCGCCATGATCCCCCAGCCTGTTGTCCCTGACTGGTCCGTGGGGTTGATGAGACTGTTTGTGGAGCTCACAGACAGCAGGGCCCATGGGACCGCTTGGCTTGTGTCCGTCTCTCCGAGGAACTCCATCTGTTTTGCTCCGTGGGTAGCAGAACCATATCAAACCTGCGTTTTGGATGTTGTTCCATTGACCACGATATTCACTTTTGTACGTCGCTTTGGATAGAAGCGTCTGCTAAATGAATGTAATGTAATGTAATGCAGAACATGCCACACCAGAGCTTCTTTTTTCCACCCTGGTTACATGATGTGAGTTGGGATTGTTGTACTGAGTGACGTTGGCTCATTGTCTTGGTAGTCAGAAACACCTTTTCAAGGCACCCTGGTCGGAGACGTGCACAGATCATGTGATAAGCAGAAAAAAGAGGCTATTCTTAGCTGCCCAGCTGCCTGTCTGTGGCCATCAGGCAAAATGATTGACAAGGGAGAGGATATTAAATAATTAGTAGTTTAAGTAGGCCCGGGTCCTAATTGATTTCCTTTTCTTTGTGTTCAAATGTTAATCATTTAAGCAAATTTTAATTAAATGCATCCATGCTTTTGTACGCTTTCCTGTTCATTGACAGGCGACCAGACTAAATTGCATAGAAGAAAACCCAAAAGACATACTGGCATCTCGGGGATGATCACATTGTCTCTGCTCCACTCACTGTTGATGGACGTAATTATAATAATTATACTGTAAGAGCAACCTGAAACCTCTCCAGATTCCCTTAAATTAAAATATTAAATGGTGCTGGCGGATGGTGCAGCTTTGTTTAAATACAGTCTATATTTATTATAATGTTATTTTTCAAATGTTTTAATGCAAGTTCAGGGAGAGCCTGAATTAATATAAAATTTGATCACTTTCCACTTTTTCCCAGAAAGTGTCAGTATAATGCTGCAAGAATGTGGCTGAGATATGACTTCAGTCAGGATTTCGGTTTCAGAGAGACGGGCTCAAAGTAATCCCTCCATTGTGTAACATTCCCAAATGTAGAGTGATTTCAATAGAGCATCATATTTAATAAAGATTACTTTAGACTGTGATGCCAGGTTCAAGACTGCTATGATAGTATTATGTGATTAAATGTGCCCTTTTAAAAGGATGTTCCTCAAGCCTTTAATTATTACCACGTTTACCCAGTGGCTTTACATTACATTACATTACATTACAGGCATTTAGCAGACGCTCTTATCCAGAGCGACTTACACAACTTTCACATAGCATTTTATATTGTATCCATTTATACAGCTGGATATATACTGAAGCAATTCCGGTTAAGTACCTTGCTCAAGGGTACAACGGCAGTGTCCTTACCCGGGAATCGAACCTGCGACCTTTCGGTTACAAGCCCAGTTCCTTACCCACTGTGCTACACTCCGTCCGCTTTGCCGTCATGTGGCTGTGTGTACATGTTGCATTTCAAGTTATTTTGAGTTAGACTGCTTATAATGTACTTAAAATAATGGCATATGCAACAAACCAGATATTTACAGTACTGGATGCTAATTGGTCATCTAACCTCCCTTGCTGTGATGTTGTGAAATGTAACCCTTTCTGCTTAGTAACCAAATAACTTCAGATTGTAGAAGGAAACATGTTATATCCTATTGAAGCGTTTTATTTGAACTTTTTTGTGCTTTTCTGTGACTATATGGATATCTGTAGGTGGATTAATTTTGTAAAAGCCACATGTAAAGAGAACCTGTGTGTGAGAACGTTTGTTGCCTACACTTCATTTTCCTTTGTGGTAATCCTATCTCTGCTGATATTTGTTGGATATGCTTGGATATTCATGATGTAAACCAGGTTCTCATTCCATACCACCTTAGCACCAAAACCAGCATCTTGCTTGAAAAAAAAAAAAAAAAAAAAAAACTCCACTAATCAATGCATGCAAAACTGCACATATTCTGTTAAAATACATTTATGTATCGCACCAGGAGCTTGCCAAACATCTTAATTAATCCTCCCACACACTTAAGGTGACAGGTTCTGTTAAAAGATGTCCGTACTCTGGAGAAAGGGAGCTGCTGTTGAGCTAATAATGTCCCGAATGTTTTTTAGCGACTTATCCGGGTGCAGGAGTGGGAAGGTAAAAATGAACATCCCTTCACCTTTCGAACTTCATCAGCTTCATTATTAACCCTTCTTTGCAATACTTTTGTCTCTTTTGGAGCCTATTCCTTTATTCGGTTAATGTGCTCTTAACAGTCTGACATTTATTTGGGACAGATTACAATATCGTTGCATTATTTATTACGTTAGTAGGAATCTTTAAACGGGGCAGAACACGCTGTTGTAATTTAAACACATACTCTGACCCATTTTTTTCAGCTGCATCTGGTCCAGAAATAAGAGCATAAATCACTGGAAAAACATCGCATGCAACATTTGGCAGCATGCGTGCCACATATAGTTTACTGTACATGTTTATTAAGGTCAAAAGTAGATAATGAATATCTGACTTACTCACACAGTAAATGCAAGTGGTAGTATTTTCATGCCATGCATGTTCAAGCCAGCTAGCGTCTGATTTTTTTTTTATTGGCTGAGACAGATCCAACAATTCCCAGTTGATCCAGGGACTGTTTGTATAATGGAAATGAACTTGCCAAAATGATACATCAGAACTGCCTTTTTGACAGAATAAGAATTGCTGAGATCCATTACCTCAAATATGAATTGCTATAGTACTTATGTTCAGGGCCACCATTTTTAGCTGCGATCGCAGCTAGCTCTGTCTGTTGGTTAGTCGGTTATTCCACAAAAGTGTCCCACCCCGTAGCGGCCACAGTTTTCGCCCCAGGAGGCTGAAATTTGGCATGGACATTGGTCATGACTGGAAGGTACAGTTGAGCAACTTTCAGGCCGATTGACCAAGAGGGGGCATGGCGATGGGCATGGCCTATCACAAAAAGACGCATAACTCCCGAATGGATTCACAGATTTGCACAAGATTTTGTGGAAAGGTTGGTCATGAGCCAAGGAAGAGGTCACATGTTTGTGTGAGGGCATACGCATGTGCGGTCGCAGCTATTGCGGATTCGCGCTTGTTTTCTGAAGCCACAGGGATTTAAACTTGCATTGCAATCTCTATTCTCACTGGGCCTCCATATTCACTGGATTACAATTAACTGACTAATAATACAATTTGTGTTTAACTCTGACCCTCCATTAAAAAATCAATTTGTTTTCCTAACACACACATTCATCCATCCATTGTATACCCACTTACTCCTGGTCAGGGTCACAGGGGGTGCTGGAGCTTATCCCAGCATGCATTGGGCGAGAGGCAGGAATACGCCCTGGGCAGATCCCCTTTATATCGCAGTGCGCACGCACCATTCACTCATACACTCATACCTACTCCCATAAGCCTACCTGCATGCCTTTGGACTGCGGGAGGAAACCGGAGTACTTGGAGGAAACTTGATGCGGACATGTGGCTCCACCACCGTGCCACCCCTAACACATACAGCGGAGAGAAAGTAAAAATGGACAGAATGTCACAAAAGTGAGTGAAGCACTCCAGTATCACCATGGTATACACCAGTATTCAAAGACAGAATCAATTTATTCAGCAGTTGGCAATTTAACCACACGCGTACGCAAAACAACAATATATTAACATTTACAATAGGTTCAGACCAACCCAAAAAACTCCCACCAGAGCCATAAAAAAACAAGATGGGACTATTGGTATTCTGCTGTGTTGTACTGTTCAATTTGAATACCTCAGTTTCTATTCCAGAGCTGCGGACCTGGAGATGACTGCTGTGCTAGTGAAAGAAAGACATTCAGAGATGTTACAGAGAGACTGATAACTTATTACAACTGCTTTTCCTTCAACTGCAATACAAGTTCCTTTATGCTGTTAGGTTTTTTGATCCCTACTGGGTCTGTACATTTGACTTGATTCCAGAATTTGGTGAGAAATGTTCTTCAGATTCAATTTGAAATGATTTACACTAGAAAACAGCACTACAACAAGGTGAAACAGTCTTGCCAAATACCTTGCAGAAAGCTAAGCAATAGTGACCAACTCTGTCGATACAGAAAGGTGCATCTCTTCATATGGACAAGAGCATTTATCTAAATGAAACAGACCTCAGGCTAATGCATTGTCAAGCAGTGTTGAAAACTGTGAGGCCTGGAATTTATCTAAATCCTGACTGAAATGAAAGCAGGCATTAGTTTATTTTATTCATACACACAGACAGTTCGGCTAGATAACTTTGGTTATTTTGAAGTCACCTAACCATATATATATTATGGAAACAAAACAAAAAAAAAAAAAAAAACACCTCTATCTAATAATAAGTAACATTATGGAGACAGATTGATTAAGGCCAGAGCACAGTTCATTCCTTTCATCTGTACAACTTTCAAGCAGATTACCCATGGGTGTATGGGACAAAGCCCTGAGTGCAGGCTGGTGTGATGTGGATGTGTGAGTGGCATACTGTAGTACCAACCTGATATTAGCAGTATGCTTGAGTATGTTCTGGAATACTTTTCTTTGTGCTTCAGGTTCATTTTACAACCTGTTGGGTTCATCTCAATGCCAGACCATCGGTGTCTGGTTGGTAATGCTGCCATGTTTCGGTTTAAATTTTCATTGAAACTTGTTCATGTTATTACTTTTCGTCCATTACAAATTATTTTTGCAGAATCAATCAATCATTCAACCAACCAATCAATCAATCAATCAAATTTTATTTGTATAGTGTATTTTACAGCAGTTGTGACAATACACTTTACAGACAACCCTGGCCTAAACCCCCATAGGAGCAAGCCTAAGGCAACAGCGGCAAGGAAAAACTGCTTGTGGCAGATGGGAAGAAACCTCGGAAGGGACCAGGCTCAAGGGGGAAACCCATCCTCCTCTGGTCGGCTCAGGGTGCCGACTGGTGACTAACAGAAACATCCCATTTTATAAATGCACATAAATGAGGCTAGATACAGTTATGTAAAGACAAAATCACACAGCACTACCACCCTGCCAAAAAAGCGTGCTTCTTAAAGTATCAACTGCACTTTACTTTAACAAATATCACATGCGTTTAACAAACACATTGTTTTGTCAGTTTATCTGAGTAGCAGAGCAAACCTGCTGTTTCTTGAATTCCCTTTTAAATGTGTCTTGTAAAAATGGTGGCTTTTTAGGTAGACTAATCTCCAAAGGGAGCAGGGTGTGTGTTCAAAGTATTACCCCTTGCAGTGGAAAATGTACGGATTCGCCCATCAAAAGAGCAAATTATTTCATGACTGCAATCACGATTGCTAAGAAACTTAATTAGAGAAACCATACATATATGAATTGAATATATTGTTGTTGGAACTTTTGATTAACTGCCATCTTTTGATCTTTTATGATGTGATCAGATTTTCAAGAAACCATCATTAGAAATATGTCATAGCTCCTTTGATATTCTAAGCCAGTCTCATCAGTACACCATCAGGTGCACTGGTTAACTTACTGCATATTACAGATAAAGTGGTAGCACTTTACAATGAGGTCACATGAACTGGCTTTAGCTAATGTCGTTGCTAACGTGAATTAATGATGTACAAATACATTAATTAAGCAATAAATCTAGTCAGTAATAAACAACTAACTACATTAATGTATTAGTTACATGATAATTTATACATTAGCAAAACATAGGAGAAATATTATTTGGTATTATCTAATTGTTAACATGAATCGATGATGTACATTAACAAGGCTGCACAGATTAACTTTTCACTAGTTAGTAGTTAACAACTTCATTAATTAATGCCAATTCATGTGACCTTATTGTAAAGCGTTACCAATAAAGCAATTCTCTCTCTTACCTAACAGGTGGTGTGATATATAAAAAAATAGCAAGCTCTGGCTAGGTTGGAAAGGTATAGAAAACTCCATACAATTCATGTTTTGAAGGATTGTTACTTAGAAAGATGAACTGAGACAATAAAAGATGTTGAACATGTGGGTAGAGGACAGAGCACTGTACATATGAGCTCAAAGATTACTTGGTCTTAGAAACGTGAGATGCACTTACATGTAGTACATTAAACTGTTGATGATGGCGTCCAGCACATTGTGATAGCCTGCCAATGTAACACCCTTTTTGCCCCAGGGTTGTGGGAGCATCCTATTTTGTTTACAAGCAGGAAGTGGGTCTATTAGCCAGCCGGGCCAGTCAGACTACTTAAGGCTAGCAGAAATATCTGCTGCTTCGACCATGTTTTCATTAGATGTCTGCAAGATGCCTAGCTACAATAACAGTGAACGACATGCACAGGACAATCCACAGGACTAGTGCCTCGCTATTATAAAGGAGAGAGTAACCCCTGACAGGCTCTGTTGACGTGACAGTGGGTAGGCCTACCTCTCGGCCACTCTAGCCAGAGATACTAGCACCACATGCATTTTAAAAACGTTTAGTTTGTTGAGTTGAGTCACTGATGCATATTTTCTTAAACATCAAATTGTTATTTTTTTTGGGTGAAACTAATAAATAAATAACTTAATGAAATAGGAAGACAGTTATTCGTGGGGATGCAATGGCACATAAGACCTCTGCCTGAATTATGTGACCAATAAAGCACGATGCAGAAACATTGTAAGGAATAACCTGTCCTAATGTGCAAACCACATGGCAGGCATCTACTGTAGTGGGACACCATCAGCTTAGATGCAGAGATTTGATTTATCCTCCCACAAAGCGTGAGACGATTTCATGATCCCAATGAAGTCATTTAATAGTTTATCGAGGCCACATGACCCTCCCTGCTGAACCTTGGTTCATGACAGGCCTTGACAGGCCTTCATTTTATCTCCTCATATTGAAGGCTTGCTGAACGGTCACTTGCGCCACGCTGTTGAAAGTTAAAAGCAGTAAGAAGAGTCACCGGGTGTTCCGTTAAGACATCTTGTGAAGGTCACTTAGCTGAACGCTCTCTACTGATATTTTTTTCCTCATTCAGGTTCACATTAAAAATTCTCTTGCAAATTTTAATCAGGAGAAATTATAAAAGCCTCTTCCCTTCTGCTTGTTCCCTAATCATCTGTCCAGAGCATATAAAACTTCATTTATTTCAAAATTGCACCGTTAAAACATAAATAAATAAAAAAGAATTGTTGTTAAAGCGTTATACTTATGCAGGTAATGGGCCTAGCCCCAACACAAGAAGCTGGCGAATTAGGGAACGTCCGACTCAATTTCCGTAATTCTGTGCTACCGGACTTTAGTGGAACTACGGCACAGTTGTAGAAGAGGCTGGTTCTCTAGGAATAAATTAACAGTGGGTGTGATGGAGGTTTGGTCTCGTTATTGCCAACCAGATCGCCCCATTTCTTTCCCTTTAAAAACAATGAGTTAGCGCTACAGCCAACTGCTAGTTTTGTCATGGCTAAAGAGCAAGCACATTAAGAGAGCCTCTCTATGAACTACTAACCATGATATCAAAACAAAGGTGAGACTTAATGGTTTTCATTTTTATTTTTATTTTCCCCTCAAACAAAGTATATTTTCCATTTATATGCCAGTGCATATTTCTTTGTTTCTTTGCCACCAATTTTAAAAAAATGAACTACCACTATAATATGAAACAAAAGAAAAAAAAAAAAACTTCAACTAGGTTACATTCATATAAGGCATGCACGAGACAAGATGAATGTATTCTCACTAGAGAAACAACTCTGCAGCCAACCAGTCCCTGCTCTCTCACACATTTTTTGCATTTATTTATAGACAGCTTTTACATTTTTTTTACATTCATAATACCACCAAAATAGCACAATACCACACTGTGTGAGTTTAAACCTGGTCTGGGTTGGATTAAAATGCATTAAAATACATTATTGACCACCAAACCTGCACAGCACCAAATGTCTCTATTGACACTCCCCCTATTGTGGTGCCCAACATTGACACAGAGTTTTTTAGACTGTGGCGGTTTTCTGCAGACCAAGAAACTACCAAACTTGGAGCAGATGACAAATATTCAATTTGCAGGAAACCAAGCCAGCAATTCAACTTCCTGCTTCCACTCTGCTTGGTGCAGTTGCACTTGTGTTGTCACAGAAATAGGGCCCTGTACCCATGAAGTACATTTCATTGTGGCATTTTGTGCAGCATATTGATAAGATTGAATGTAATGGCAAATCACTTGTTTACATATGGCTTGTTGAGCTGTGGGTGCCTGTGTCCCGGCATACATTATGTGGCTCAAATGCAAAATGTCCAAAATGATGGCTGTGCAAATACAATTTTCAGAGGATTGCGCAGGATTGCGGGAGTTTATAACACATAGAACCTGCAACCAGCTGTCTTTAGCTTACACACTGTCAACTGATTAGCACTTCATAATCCTCTGTGCTTGATAATGAGCAAAAGTGTGTTCATGTTGAAGGAGGGGAGCTACCAATGCTCAATGAGCTTTGGGAATTGTATAAATTACGTTGGATTCCAAAAAAAACTAGTTCTATCTTTCAGTGTTTTTTCTCTAGACTAAAGAAAGGTAAAGGCCCAAATGATTTTTTGCTTTAATAGAAAGCAAATCTCCCAATTATCTCATAGTATGCTCACAGAATGTGCTCATGTTTTATTTCAAACAATACATTTCAATTTCAAATTGTTTTTAAAGATAAAACTTGTTTATTTTTGCATAATTGGATCTGGAATAGTACCTAGGCCTATTTTTCTGGTGATTCAGTTGCAGTTAGTTCCCAACTAAAGAATTTACTCTTAGCACTTTATATGAATTTTTATTATAGCAAGTTTTACTATACTGTAAGTACTTCAGTAGCGATCTGTTGGTACACACGTAAAAATAGCAATATTGCTAGTTTGGATAATTGCACATCAATGTACTCTTTAGTCAGTATGTGGTCGTTATAAAAGTGTTGTTTACAACTCACGCCTAAAATCATTACAGCAGTTGTAAGCTGGTATGTGGTTAACTTAATAGAAATGTCTCATGAAACTGCCTAGTACATTGATTTCATTGGATTGTCATTTATTTCATTCGCTATGTTTTGACTGCAAGTATTTGGCACAAATCATACATAATTTATTTATTAATAACGGCTATTCCGTTTCAGTAATGATAGACATTGCAGTGATGATAGGCATTTCCTTTAGCCTTTTCAGTGTCATGGATATCAGTCAGGGCTGATATTTGAAGATATTGATCGACAGCCTTTGGTTATAATTCTGCTGTTGTAACACGCAGCACAATAAGGTTTATTACGGGGGGCGCTTACTTACCCTTGACCTTTCACAGCCATTCACGGGTTTAAAAAGGACTGAGGGGCTTTTCTTTATCAACGCAGTGTAATTTTCCCCACAGTTGCTGAGCTGAAAGAAAGGCCGGTCTGCCTTCTCAAGTCGTTGGTTCTGAATGGCTCCGCTGGCTTTGTTACAGTGTCCCCCGGGCACACTGCAGAGCCATCCCAGCATTCCTAGGGGCCAGGTACTTTGTGTGTGGCACTTTCATAACTCCTGCACCTTGATCGGTCAAAAATAACTGCGGCCGAACAACTCTGCTTGCTTCAACGAAATGAAAGACACAAACCACTGCTGTCACACTCCATGCGAATTAAAATGGTGCCGTGTGTCACAGACAGTGTTTCAAGTGTGAAATTTTTCCACATGCCACAGCTGCAGATTATGATTGGGTTTTCACCGGCCCTTGGTATGTGTTGGAAAATGGTCAACATAAAATCAAATCTTTCCTTTCACCATTTTGCTTTTCAGCTTTGAGCCTCATTCACGAAACATGAGTATGATCACATTTGACCATAAAACTGTGCGCAAGAACATTTCAACATTCTTTTTTTTTTTCTTATTTGTATTTGTTCATGGCCATTTCCTTATGCTAATCACATGAATGGGATTGACAGACAGTCAGGATGCATTATTTCATACAACTGGGATATATACAAACACAAAGGTCTGCACATGTGTCATGAATTCCATATTGTTTTTTTTATTGTAGGAACATTTTTTTAAGAACAAAAGTAAAAATCATTTCACAGATGTTTTGTGAATGAGACCCATTGGTTAAAGAAAGAGTGTGTTAGTACAAATTCTATTCTGGTAAATTGACTGCTTTTGGCCAGTAACAATTATCAAACTCTTGGGAATTTAAACTCGTCCAGTAATTCTGGCCAGCATAATGAAATAAATAAATAAATAAATAAATAATTGCTAGACAGTTTAAAACATGCATTTACACTTTTATCCCAAAAGCACAGCAATATATCATTGTTATTGCCCCACATCTCCCTGCAATTTGAAGCAACAATTTCAATGGGATCATAATCGGAAAACTCTGCACCAAGAAACCTTGTCCAGGAGGAATTTACATGCCTAATGCGACTCACAAGACGCTCTAAAGCTTACAAGACATTCAATTTCAAGGCAGCTGCCCACTTCCGCTTCCATGACACAATGTTGCAAATGAAAGGATATTGCTCTAGTGTTATTTTTTGCCTGCTGTAAACAGGCCATTTTTACCTTGTCAAAATTTGATGAAGTCAAATAGACCTAAAAATGAGCTTGATATATCTGCATATTTGAGTTATTCTGGTATAAATGCCTAGAAAGTTTATATATTGTCTTCTGGAGGAACGTTGTCTATTGTGGTATGAGAGAGAAGAAAATGGTGGCAGAGATTACATCTGCTCAGGAGACAGATTCAGGGGAGACCCAAACTCATATGTTGTATTGATTTTGCAATTCATGAGCCAGAAAATACCTTTCAATGATATATAGTGCGTTTCACTCCAATGCAGACCTTCACAAATTGCATTTAGGCACAAAACGTGTTCCAGATATCTCATTATGGCTATTATTCAACACATCAGCACACATTGCATCTCAGCCCGGCACAGAGCAGTTCAGGAAGAAACCTGAACGTTTGCATATAAATAAATTTGCTCACTGCCTACACAATCGCTGTTGTGTTTATAGTCGGCATCACTTTTTTAAATTATATTACCATTATTTTTTGTTCACAAGACTAATTCAAGGCATCCAGAGATGCATGTAAATTTAGGTCTATGTCTTACATTTTTGCAGAGAGTGAGTTCATTTGGGCTCAATCTTTGGTCTACTTTGAGGGCTCAATGAACGCTGAATTCCAATGGTAGGTCTTTGGGTGGAGGAACTTGCACAAAGCATGTGTGTTCATGCTGTTGAATGAGAAGGGCTACCATGAAACAGGCCTGTGTGTGTATCTGCTTTGTGTAATTGTTTGGGTTCGGGGAAATTTCTTAAATCATCCCGTTTGCCTTTCACTGGAGATAATTGACTATGAATTATTTAAAACGGGAGTAAAACACACCATTTGGGATGTTCTGTCCAGTGTTCTCCAATTGCTTTTTGCGTTAAAAACTAATAGTATTTATTTTCCTTGTACTGGTGCTTTTACTGAGACCATTTAATGTTTAATGCATAATTTAGGCAAATTGTTCAGGATTATCAAGGGATGTGATTAAAACGCAGTATTGCTTTACTGTAAAAAACACAACTTGCAGACTGTGCCTCTTTGGCACTGGCCTTTGACAAATCGTGTGTCAGTGCCTGCCGTTTATCTCTTTTGTGTTGATGGAGCTAACAGAGATTATACCTTTGTTTTATTGCCAACAGTTTGCCTGTTTTAATATTAACTTCAAAATGTGTTATTTTGAATGTGTTATTATTTCATACTTAAATGTTGAATGTTCAAAGCAATGCATTCATTTTCATATACCTTTCCAGATGTTACATAATTATGAAAAGAGATGCATGAATACAGATGCAGTGTACTCTGGCCTCAGGGCTGCATGGATATTTATCCAAATGTAGGATAACAATCCTGTTTTTTCTAATTAATTGGAATTTATTCATTGTATAATCACAATGCACAAGCTTGTGATTCATGTTAATGTTGTGGGACGTTGTACAATGGACATCTGAGTAACAGGTTAATTCCCAGTAACCAGAATCATCAAAGTAATAGTGCATTACATCCAAACATCTGTGTTTGTTCAGACTCATTGTAATCAAAAAGTGCAAACCAGTGGATGGGGCGCGGGAGATGTTGGAAAAAAAGAGATTAAGCAGAAATCGATGCTGAAAGCAACATTTATTTTAGACAATCTCTGATTAATTTGATATTTAGAACAAATTAACTTGAAGCCAGCAAAGAACACATGGAGACATTATAAAAAAGCGAAGCACAATACCAACAGGCACAATGTAAACCATATTACCAGATATATAAAAAGTCTTGTGTGGTGGATTAACTGTTCTGTTTACAATTGTTTTGTATCCAAATGTAATTCTGCAGTGAGAAAATATGGTTTCCTTTGTTTACAAATCACATGCAGTGACTACATCCAAATGCTATGAAAATGCTTGAATGAAACTAGACATTACATTACATTTATTTAGCAGACGCTTTAATCCAAAGCAACGTACAAAAGTGCATACCATGGTCATTAGACAACTACAAAACACAGGTTCAATAAGGTACAATACTCAGTTTGTACAGCTTTTTATAGCCAAGAACACAGTTCAGTTCATGCAGTGAACATTGGTCTGACCTAACTTATGCCAAGCTAAACTAGGGAGAAAAACAAGCTACAATATTAGGACAAATATATCTTACAAAAAGTTCTGGAATGGGGGTACATGTAATATGAGTGCCATGCAAGGGGGGATTTAAAGTGAAATGATTCACAGATTGGTGGCAGTTATTCCAGGTATAGTCTGAAGAGATGCATCTTCAGACCACGGCAGAAGATGGGTAGTGAGGGAGAGGTTTGACGAGGGACAGGAAGTTTGTTCCACCACTGGGTAGCTAAGGTGGAGAAGACAAAGCAAATAATAAAAAAATGTTAATAGCCTCTTTCAGTGGAATAGGACAGGAGAGAGCAAATCAAATAAAACTTTAATATAATTCATTTGATTGGAATATTTTCTACCTTAAGATTTTTTTTAAACCCTAGGTAGCTTAATATCTTTAGACTGTAGTGCAAGTAATATAGGCACAAAAGTTGCAAGGAATATGGCAAATAAGAAGGAGATAGGCTTTGATGTGCAGGTCCAGGTAAACATCGTGGCAAGAACGTTATTCCCAGTGAGAAATTGCAAAGAAGCTTACGATTTCCAGGCGCAGTATTCAGTACACAATCAGAAGGCAAAATATCTTGTGTTGTCTAGCAAGAGAAACAATCATAAAACTCCGCCACAACTACAGGAAGAGCTCAATGCAACTAGAGAGAAACCAGTTCCCCTGACTATAGTAAAACAGCAGTTATGATCTGCTGGTCTAAAAGGATGTGTATCTGTGAACAGGCCCTTGCTATGTGCTATTAACAAGGAAAATGACTCCAGTGGGTCAAGCACCATCAACATGGGACCAAAAAGATTGGGAAAAGGCAGATTTTTTTGTTTATTTACATTCAACTATGGCCATGCACATTAAAACATTTCTCAGTTATTACAATTCTTGCATGTAGCTTTATGTATGTACAATGCCCTCCAAAAATATTCAACCCCATGATAAAAATGAACAATACCCCTCCTCCACAGCCAGGATTTGCAGGAAATTAAATCAGCTTTAACCATCTGTCCATGTGCCTCAGCTATGTAGATATGCTGCTCAGGAGCCCAAAAGTCAAAGTAACTGACATATTTGGTCAGCCTACAGATAATGAAATATACATTTGCATGCATATGCACGCTTGCCATAATATTTTAACATACACTTTGGAATTTAATTACTCCTCACAGACTGCTGTTCCCACTATTTCATATTTTTGATTTGATAGAATTCCTACCATCAGATCATATTTATGAACTGAGATGTAGTGCTTTAATCATCTCTAAACGCAAATCAGGGATGGGAGGCATGTTGTTCTTGCAATGGACAATTATACATTTCCATGCAAAGATCCAAATGCATAATTTATTCATTTCCATGAATATATTTCCATAGCTTTTTTAATAACGCAAATGATATTGGCTGTATATTTCTCAGTTTATAAACAAGGAAACTGCACTGTTTATTTTGGGCCAAGAGAGACTGGCATTGTTCAATAATTTACCATAATGTAAAAATGTTTTGCAATGTGGTGAACCACAGTTAGACTTTTTTTATTGGCAATTGGTACCAGAATAATATGCTATCTTTTCTTTTTTTGTCCTGTTTTTGATTGTGATGAGGATCACTGCTTTCTATAACAGCCCACTTGTGTTTCCTCATCCATTTTTAATCATTTGCATAACTGAGCAGTCCATGAAGTTACTTTATTGTTGGTTCTTGACGATACCTTGCAGAATGAATGTAAACATACAATGCAAACATTTGGAGATTTTAATAAAGTGCTATTGATCATAAGTACTGGTCTACATTAAAAAGGCTAACTCATCTTTACTCTTGGAGTTATGGAACAAAGCTCAGCTCAGGTCTCTGACACTTGGTTTTGAAAAATAAATAAAATAAAATAAAATAATCCATAAATAAATAAACTGTCATTCTTACAGGGCCTTATGCTGATTTGAGATATGCGTTCTTAACTTGAATTTCTGTGCAAGTTGAGTGTTTTTTTCCCTACGCTCATCCTGGTATGAGTGACTTAATTATGGATGGGATAGATGCATGCTTGGGATGTGGTCTTACTGAGAAGGTGTGCTCCATTAAATTCTGAATTATGTGAATCTGGTCTGAGACTTATGCACTCTTAACCTAGTTTTATCTACGCAGCCTTTGCTTCCACAAAAAGGTGGAATAGATTGGGCAAACCTTTAGTCCAGCATGTTGAATTACAGCTCATTCAATTTTTCCAAGTGGATAATAATGGTTTTGCATGCGAGACTGACATAACTTACTCCATCAATTTCATTTTATGGTAATGCAGAGCTTTATTTATGTTCAAATGAAAAATATGAAGACAAGATTAACTGACAAACATGTTTAAATAAATATATTTAAGTCACATTTGGTAGCATATTGCAAATGAATTGTAAATACTTTTGTACCTCTGTCATTAAAATAGAATCCAATCAGAATATACTTTCCCTTTTTTAGACATAAACCACAAAAGCTAGCCACAAAAGAGTGCAGTGTAAAGTGCCGTTAGAACTTACAGCTCTTCACTGCCACTTGCATCACCTTCCTCTTTGTCACCATCACTTTGCTTTAAAACAGAATTAACTGCACTTGAAGTTTTTATATGGACATATACCAACTGAAGAAGGGCAGGGCTTATTATTTGATTATATCAGTGTCAAATGTGCATGCTGCTTAGCCCAAAGCTTTTTAAGTATCTGATCAGTGGCTATTAGGACATAAATCATTTTTCCATTAATTTATTCATCCATCCATTTATTGTCTATTTCGCTTATTCCTGCAATCTTTGAGCGAGAGGCAGGAATATACCCTAGACAGGTTGCCAAGTCATCGCAGGCATGAGACAGGAATACACCCTGGACAGGTCGCCAATCCATCACAGGGCACACTCATCCAGTCACACATAGGGCAATTTAGAGACTGTTCAATTACCCTAACCTGCAAGTCTTTAAATTCTGGGAGGAAACCCAAGTGAACTTGGGAGAACATGCAAACAAAAGGCTCTGGCCAGGATTCAAACCTGGGCCTTAATGCTTTGAGGCCATGAGGTGCTGTGTGCCACCCTGTAGTTCATTTTTGTCAACGCAATAATATTCTCTTTGTTCAAGTCAACAATTTAACTGCCTGAATGGAATAAAATAAATGCAATCATTAAAATATTCCAATTTATGATGGTTTTGTTTCCATATTTTAAATTCTAAAATGGAAATGCAGTGCAAGTGTGAATATATTTAAGTGTGTGCCTAGGTCTGTTGTTTCATGCAAGCCACATTTTCATTTAGGGATTTGAGCAATTAAGATACGAAAATGAAATCCCTTTAAATGTATATACTGCCATCTATTTTTATAATTAAAGTTGCCTATGCCTTGTAGCATTGAATAATTGGTTTTTAAAAAGGTACTGGCAATAGACTGGGCACTCCAGGCAAATTCACGTGTTTTTATAACTGTAGGCAAAGGTTGGGATGAACTAATTTAATTATATTCAATACAACTTATGCAATACAGCCATTTCAAAGTTAAGCGTTTGTGTAGGTCAAGTGAGGATGTGTTTATGTAAGTTTTTTATTCTGAGAGAAGAAATTGCTTTGAGAGTTTTGAGAAGAAACAGTTCTGCAGAATCTAAAAAAGGTGTACTGGGCTAAACATGATGAATATGACAAGGTGTCTTGTTTACTTGACTGTCACAGTTCACTGAGGCATAATAAACTGAGGCAGCATGGTGTTTCAGTTAGGGAAACAGGCTTGTAACTATGGGATTGAATACCAAATGGGGGAGGGGGATGCTACAGAGTCTGTGAACCAGTAACTGTACCTATCTGAATAACTACTGTTCTGTATCTGGTTTTAAGTGGATAGCATGTGAAAATAATGTACATGATAACCGGAGGAAAGCTACAGTATGAAAACGTTTTTAATTACTGCTCACACACTTTCAGGAATTCTGTAAAATGATTGATGGATGGAATTAGGCATAGGTGACAAGGGTGGTCACTTAGGGTGATTCCATCTGGATGGGCAGCATCAGTCGGGTGAGGAGTGTGCCCCCCAACCCATACTCAGTCTGCTATCGCTTTCCTACCGCCTAAATGCCAAAGGTCTGTTATCCCTCTCCTATCATTCATTTGCCCCCCCCCCCAAAGAAATTCAATCATTAAGCTCCACTGCCAGCACCCCCACTTCCCACAGGCATGGCTGTGAGTTCAGTTCGTGGATAAAGGGAAGCCACTTAGCCACCTTTGAAGAACTGCTCGGCTACCACTGAGTTGCTGAGATAAATATTCAGCTGTAAAATAATGTGAAAAAAAAGAATAATAATCTGATGCCATGTTAGTCTCCCTGGATAATCGTGTCTCCTCCTCAAATCAATCATTATACTTAGAAGAATGAGAAAAGAAATCGACCACTGGGAATGAAAGAAGACTGCCTACAGTCACATGCTTCAAAACAGTTCTCACTGTGTAAACTCTATTACAGCAGCAGCAGTCCAAGTGAAGTTTTTGGAAAATCTCTCCTGTTAAAGGATTAGTTCCACTGAAGCATCACCTGCCGCTAATATTAAATCCATATATTTAATGCTCAGTGCCGATTGGATTTGTGGTATCTTTCAGACAGATAACGGATATATAACATACTTTCCTGGGTCAGTATTACTACACACAGAGCAATGTGAAATATTACAGCAATAATGTCCTGGATGTTTAGAGCGGGGAATTTATACTGTGATCTCACTAAGGCTTCCGGGGTGGTTGCCGACATTGATTGTGCACGTCGTCGTGGGACAGGCCAGCTGTCAGGCCGGCACAGATTGGCTCGCTTGTTCTCACCATCCCTCCATTACATTTGACTTGAACGTGTCTCGCTCTTTTCCCCCCGAGGTGAACACCAGAAAGCAGCGCCTCTTTACTATTTAATGAATCTCTGTTCTGATTTCAGTGCCAGCTCATTGATTGCAAGGCCAGTCTGTGCCCGGGTAAAGCTTTCAAAAAGCCCTGGCTACCTTGTGATCACTCTGTTTTCAAATGCACATCTGTACGGGGGTACCGTAATGCTGATTTTTTTACTTTGCCTTTATGTTTTGACACACAGCACAATAGTCATATTATGTAGCTATGCATTTCCTTGATGGGAGACATATGAAGAGCTTCCGTTAGCTGACATCAAGGGAACCTCTTTTAGGAAGTCTATCTTGTGTTCCCACACGTCAAGATTTAGGGAGATCTCAGCGCCAGACTCAAGAGGGAGTTGGTGGGTGCAGGTGGGAGGCCTTCTTTTTGTAAAACCGTCTGTCTAGATTTTGTGGTGATGAGGTGAAAGTCTTTGCTGCTCTACACAATTACATTCGGAGCTGAAACGGTATACACAGAGATGAGAGAAATGATGGCAAGTGAGGTCTTTTGGCGGAGTTTGAGTTTGAGTTTTCCCTCTCACGAGTCTGACAAGTATTCTGGAAGATACAGAAGCCTCACCATCTATTTTTGTCTATTCCAAAGCAACATTTCCCCTTTTGTCATTGCTTCCACTGCGTGCGTAACTGGCTCATAGATGTTTGGAACAGCTGGTGATGACGATGAGTTTAAGCACCTTCAGGACAATAGATGCAAACTTATTCACATGAATTCACACATATAGTTTGTATTTACTTTTAAAAACAACCTAAATCCTAATTTTAAATCTGTAAAAATTGTTAGAGCACCGATGAACCATTAGAAAACAGATGATGTTAAACAGGGACATCTGGGAGGTATGTGAGGCCCTGAGAAAATCGTTAGTGTGAGGCCTTCATGCAGGTCTGTTTTTCTCAGGCGTGATACATTGTAACAAATGCACTTGTCATGCGCCCTCCAACAACATGGCCCACCCTATGCTGCACTGCTGGTAGATAACACACAATAATATAATACTATAGTTCCTAGCATTTGGATTAGCTATGTTTACTAGGATTTAGGATTTATCAAGCAGTCATACCGCACATAGAATAAGCACACTGCTATTAACATAATTGGCAGATGGTGAGTTGAAAATAGATGGGGCAAAAAGTTTCTCTTTAAACTGATCAAACTGATCATTGGTCTCAACCGGTTTTGATTCGTTTCCCTTGATTAACAAGTGTGCCAATGATCTGAATGCTCGATTGGCAGGAAAACCATGGCTGCTTTCCTCACTTCATGTTAGGGAGAGTAAATAATTAATTCAATTTAGTCATGTCAGTTTTAATCACTACTGTATGTACGCTTCACAAAAAAAGATGCACCATCATTCTGACAGTTAGCTTTCAGCACAGCCTGCATTAAATGCTAGCTAACAAAGCATGCACTTCAAGATTGTTTAAATGACAAAATCTGCACACCAGAAAATATGCAGACCCTGGCCATGAATATTCTCCAAGTGTGAGTGCGGAGAATGAAAAGTACATGTGCACAATTTTGTGATGCAAATGAAAATGATTGTACTTGTCTAATAGCATAATTGTTGAGATAATGATTTAAAAAGTTATAGTGACCAGTAATCAGTTAAAGGGGAACTCGTTCTCTCGTTCTCCCCATACATTTTCAGCTTAGCATTCATTGTCACTGTCCAATATGCAGGATTTTCTAAGCCCGTAGGATTGACTAACAATAAATATGATTTTATGAGTGAACATTAAAAATGCATTAAAGGCAAAAAAAAAAAATCCCTGACTGGCAAGAGGCCCTTCCAGGCACAAGGCCCTGTGAGACTGCACCATTTCACCACTTCCCCCCTCCACCCCCGACCCCTCTAGCGGCGGGCCTGATATTAAAGTTCACCACGCAGAGCGGTGCACATCGCTTTTAAGAACGGCTTTGTTTATGGGTGGTTGTGCAAGGTCTAACATTTGCTGGTTTTGTGGAAAGAATGAGTAATGGCCTCACAAAAGGTGAGGAGGGCATATAACTCCTCCCCACCACCCTATAAACTATGCCTGCGCTCGCACGGCTATATTAAAAATAATAAAGAACTTGCAACTCACTTGCCCTTGGCTGCGATCTGCCGTTAAAATCCCAAAGTAACGTCATAGCCAGAACAAAGCTGTTTTATCTGTAGTAAAACCCATGCGTTATATTGGAGGGAAAGGCTGCAGGGTCACAGCTTTGACATCCAGATATTTAAGTTTGTTTCCATAGTGAATGCTCCACTGCACTTCAGTAGGTTCAAAATGTTCTGTTTACTTTGCCACTAGGAAGATATTCAAGTTTAATGTTTTAAAGTTTTGTAATCCATCAAGGGAATTGTTCTCCTCACATATTCCATGTCTGAGCATTTGATTAACTAGGGCACAATTAATGGACATACTGCATCTTATGAAAAGCCATCCTGATCACTAGACTTCAGGCCATTGCAAACAGGGAATGCCCATACTGTGTGTTGCCACACAAACTGGGATAGTATGTATAATGTATTCATGGGGAAAAAAAAGAAAATAAAAAAAACACGTTTGTATTTTTTATGGTTAAATAAAGGAAAAAATATTGATTTAAACCAGGCCAATTTCCTCCTTGCTCAGAAAGATATGCATCCTGAGGGATTTGATTCATGACGTGTTCAGCGGCGCTCACTGCTTTACAGTCGCGGCAGATGGGATCGGTGACATTTGCCAGCAATAAACAATATTCAATTAGCAATTTGCCAGTGAGGAATTTGATATAAACAATGATATTGCTGGTTTCATGGATGTGCCTGAGACAATTTCCACTTCACTGACTGCAACTATTATAGACTTATTTATATGGTCGTTTTGAATTAACCCAAGGGTTTAATAGTGACTTGCTCGCTCTTTGAACCTTTTCATGCTGACATACATATAAATCGTTTACAGAAGGAAAAATATTTCAAACACCTAATTGGTTTGATTTGATTTATCTGTTGATGCACATTTTTGAAACACTGGCATGTATGCAAATGAAATTTACCCATAATGTTTGCATCTAAATAAGCTTTTTTTTTTTTTTTCTCGTTACTGAATTGCCTGTATTAATTAAGTATCATTTTCTATTTCTTTAGGGCAATATTTTATATTTCATCACTGTGTTTCATGTCATGTGTCTAGCTCTCATTCATTTCAGGGAGTGGAAATGCAACTACAAGAGGAATAATCAGCTAGACTGTCGATAGAGCTATGACTGTACGAACTGGTCGCTGTCACTGAGCATTTTAATTGGAAGGAGTACGCTGGCCGATGTCCGACAGGTCGGTCCGTTTTATGTTTGCAGCCTGTTACGGGTGTGTGTGTGTGTGCGCACGCGTGCATGTGAACTCCACGAGGAGAGCCGGGAGGGCGACTTAAGGTAATTAAGGAGCGCGAAGGAAATTTACTGTGTAACATTCAGATTTGACCAGGTCATTGACGTTAATACCCTCAGAGTAAATTGCTTATTAAATTTTAGTGTCAAGGAGGGCCGCCCGTGAGGTGAAAAGCGGTACTAAATTATTTTGAGCCCTTCCTTCGAGTTCAGATCAAACTGACACCGATCTGATGTGCCCCCCGAAGCTACAGAGCCTGTAGATCACAAGGTTCTTTTCAGGGGACAAACTCATACTTTATGTCATAAAATAAAACATAAAAAAATGTGGTTTGCTGTTTACATAACAATTAGCCTTTTTGATGTTAGGAATGTTACTGCTTTAATTGATTCCTCAGAGGTAACGCCTCTGCATAATTATCTGCAGGCATGCCACAATAATCGAATCTAAATGAACTGCCTTCCAGCAAGTCAAACTGAGTTTTGCATTTAATTTGTAATCCAGTTATATCTAAGGTCTCAGCTTATGGATAGCATTTTGTGATAGCAAATCACAGCGGACATGAGCTCCATGCTGCCAACATGCCCTTTATTTTATATACATCAATAAATATAAATCATATAAATACACAATATGTTTTCTTGCATAAAATATGGACTGGTGGATTGTTTTCTGGACAAACTGACAGTAGAGCATTCTGCTTTTGAATTAGAATGTTCAAAGCAAAATTGTCCTGGGGCTGCCAGGTTGCTGCTTTTTAAGTAATGGCTTTCAATGTGTGATGTGTGTCTGGTATCCTATCCTGGCTGTGCCATTATCAGCTGTGGCTGGCAACCACGCAGAGCAATGCATAATTGGCCCTAATGTTGCAGGAAGGGTGAAGAGGGTTTTTGTTGGTGGGACTGTCCTCAGCTCATTGAGAATGGAAGTTGATCGAGCACCTGTTGAGTAGCTGCATATAAGTGTAAGGCTACTTATCCTGTATTCCTGGATGAAAAGAAGTAATGGGTTGACAAACAACACAATGCTCAGTATTAACTGAACTCTGAAAGTGCTGATCTGCTGTAAAGAGAGATCAAATGTATTCCAGCAGGGTACAATGTAATCATTCAGATTTAGCACTGAGCATTATTGACTGCTGTATGCTATTTCTTAGGGGAAATGTGCTCGCCTGTGCTCTCCCAAATTTATGGAGGATGTTACAGTAATGAGCTTACAGCTCTGCAGCTTACCACAGGGCTTTGGGATAACAAATTGGATAATTGAAAACAAATGTGAGCAAAAAACAATGTGTTTGTAAAAAAAAAAAAAACAACCCTCGCTTCATCTACATGGGGATGCAATTAATGTTTTGTTTTAACTTCATTTATATATATAAATGAAGTTAGCATTAAGCATTAGTTCAAAGTCTTCCTTCATTTGGACCCACTTCCCCTCTGAATGAATCAAAAGTGCATGCCTTGGAAACTTTTATTTATTTATTTATTTATTTATTTATTTATTTATTTACAGACTGAAAGTAAAACCTAAATAGAACCTGAACTGTAATATAAATAAATTATATTTGCTAGTAAGTCTTTTCAATGCAGTTCCAAATGTTGATCCAAATGATCTGTTAAAATACTAATTAAGATATATTGGCGCTTTTCCAAGTTAAGGCATTTTTCCAAGTTGATGTTAAGGATGAAGGATTTGCATGTGCCATTAACTCTAAGAAAGAAAAACTGTTTCAATTAACCCCAGTTACAAAAGTCAGATATAATCATTATTGGATTGTGATTTTTGCCCCAACATTGAAAAATTAAACTGTGTGTATTTGAATTATGCTTCATCAACTGTTTCCTGTGCCCTCACAAGAACCGTCATAACCAAAAGCCGTTACAGAGCCTTTTTTGTTTTCCCACTTACTTGCTCAAATCTGTAGTAATGTATTGGAAGTGCATTTACTGGTTTACTTGGGACATTTGGCATTATCCCGCTCTATGTATTTCTGAATGAAGTCCAAATCCGCTCATAAATGTGATGTGGAGGCACTGTTGTGTAGCATAGCGTTAACACAGACCAGAATGCATGGTCATCTGTTGCATAGAACTACTTTTTAATCGTCCCAGCCAATATTCAACTGTGTAAATCGAAAATATTTACATACATAAAACAAATAAATAATTAAGTAAGTAAGTAAGTAAATAAATAAATAAATAAATAAATAAATAACCTTTCACTGTACTTTTAGGTTAAGATAATTATTTGAATCCAACAGATGAAAGGTTTGTTGTAAATACCTTTAGGTGTGCATGCAATCCTTTTATTTGGCTGGCAAGATAGAGATGAAATTGAGCATTATGAGGATTACTTATTGTTTTGGGTGTTAATGACTTATTGACTGGCATTGGATGTGTGTCCATCCCTTACTTGATAATCATACCATCTATACCAGCTGTGGTGGCGCAGGGTGCGGTGGTGGCGCAGCTGTGGTGCGAGGGGTCACAGTGACCCGTTCCTCTGATGTAGTCAGGCCAGCAGGGCAAAGATGGAGCCCGATGCCGTCTCAATCCAGGCGGTGTGTTGTGACTGCAGGGCTCACAGATCATGACCTCATCGCTGCCAGACTGCATTTGGACATAATGTCCCCCTCGCTTAAAACCGTCAGCTCTGAACGCCCCAGGCGTTTAGCGGTAGTATGCCGACTCACTCCAGCTCCCGATACGCCTGTGACTCAAAACCCGATCACACTGTTTCCCCTTTCTGTGCTTCTCTTTCCTGTTTTTCACATGCTGCATTGAGCATACATTTCATTACATTCCTACTATTGATTTTATCGTGTGGTGTTCTTCACAGTTCATGCATAAATAGTCAGAATAACTAAGCTTGTATAAAATAAATTGTTCAGAAAGTGGGTTCCCTCTCCAAATAAGGGAGACGCCTTTAAGCTCCCTCATTGAAACCTAGCAAGAAGCTTCCTCCCAATTGATATTCCATTTACATAAGACAGGTCAACGTATAGGGCCCATAAGCCAATTCATTTCATAGGTAATTGTCTGTGATTGCTCAGCTGGGTATCTGTGTTATCTTTTTCTCATGGCCATATTAGATGGCGGGGAGGAGGGGTGGGGACTGAAATTGGATATGTCAGCAGTCAGGCGTTGGTATGTCAGTCATTGGATTTGCACACAGTGGTTTTAAGGGGCAAAACTAGTGAGTATCTGCCCCCTCCCCCCCTCTCTCACTCTATTACTCACTGTGTGTGTGTGTGTGTGTGTGTGTGTGTTTGAAACAGCAACCAATTTGAATGGTATTTTAATAAAAGCATCTTGTCTTCGCCAAGGTAGCATGCAATTATTTTGAAACCTTTCAGCAGACTGTCCTGTGTCAATGATGTGTGTCACCTCTTCCATCTAAGTGCCATCTGAGTAAAGAAAAAGGATTGATGGTAACTATAACAAAATTGCTTGCGCCCTGTCATGTTCTTGTGATGCCACCAAATTGCTAACCAGCAATCCATATCTTGCGCCTGCAGAGTGCCATCACCACCTGTCAAGATGTTAACGACAGAAAATGGCAGCCATTTTGGTACCATGACTGTCAGTGTTTCCACCAGTGTTTCTGCCCCTGCCAGTGTCTGCGTCCTCTCTCTTTGAAGTGATGCTTGTGCGTAATGACCCTGTCAGCCTTGCTTTTTCCTCATGGGAAAATAGGCTTAGTCATCACCATAAAATGTCTTTACCTACGTTGCTTGCATTAATATCTTCAGAAGAATATTTCGGTGCGTGTACATTCACTCTGTTTCAGGGGTGGAAAGAGTACTGAAAATATTTAAGTAAAAGTCCTGCTACTTTAGAGATACCTTACAGATAATACTAAATAAGTTGTTCATTTAAAAGTTACTTAAATATTTTAGTAAAAGCTACTTTCATGCTACGAAGGAAGATAAAAGAAAAGAGAAAATTTTTTTTAAAAATGTATTTTTAAAATTAATTCCCTGTCATGTTTTACTCATCCTTATGCCAGTTGAATATCTGCTGTGGTTTTTGTAGCAGTATCTCACACTCACTGATTTATACATACCACAGCAAAATCCTGGAACAACAACAGTAGATGGGGTCCAGCATTATACTGGATCCCATCCACTATTATTGGGAGATTCCTCAGAGGTAACAAACTCTGAGGAAGATACTGCCACACATCACAATTCATTGATATTCAGCTGATGTGGGGGTGAGTAGAAAGTGACAGACATTTGATTGTAAATTGAACTGTTCCATTAGATAGTTCTCTTTTTTGTATTTTCCAGTGCACCATGAAAGTAACTTGCTTAAGTAACTTTTAAATGAAAAGCTTATTTGCTCTTACTCTTTGTCTTGTTTAAATGTGAAAATCGGGTGCACATAGGGTTAAAGACAGACACTGGGATATGACGTAGAAGCAAAATGAGACAGGCAGTGGCAGAGATTGTTAAAAATCGTGAGTCTGTACTGACAAGAATGTGTCAAAATCAGTTTCCTGTCAGCGCAGCTCAGTGTTCTCAGTGTGAACTCTCAGGGGACAAATAAGCAACCTCACCATCAAAAACAAGACCAAACAAGCAGGAAGTACAGTGAATGTCGTGGGTGGGTGGGTGGGGCGGGCGCTTGTAGGTGTCCTTGAACAATGGTAATGAACAATGGTAATGTTCAAGGGCATGAATGTGAAGGACATTAATCATAAATGTGAAAATACACACAGATGTTACATTTCAAAAAAGGCACCCAGATGTTTTAAAACAAGCCCAGAAAACCGTGCACCAAGACTTCCCTTTTTATTTTTTTGAAGCGGCTTTGTGAAAAAAACAAATCCCAAAGTCGTGTATTATAAGCAGACTTGGAAACTCTGATGCAGCCCCTCAGTTTTTAATAATCTCTGGTGTCACCGTGCTTGACTTGCTTTTATGTCATATCTCAGGGTCTACCTTTAAGGTTTTTATTAACGCATACGCAACACTTGTCCTGCTAAGGACAGCAGAATTTGCCAGTGGCTCCGTCTTAACATTGCTCTGTCCTGCCACCATTTTTCCTCAGTTTTTTTTTTTTTTTCCAGGCTTCTTACCCAAAAGTTATTTCCCAAAATAAAAGTAGTGAAGTTGGATACTTTATCAAAAATGTTCTCAAGTAAAAGTGAAAGTAGAAGCATTAAAATATACTCAAAAAAGTCACTGAAAAGAATTAAGTACTATAATTACTGTAAATGTAATTTGTTACTTTAGACTTGATTATTGATTTGTTCAATGTATTTGTTGAACATGTACAATGTATTTGGTGCAACGTGTACATGCAGAGAAGATATATCAGACAGAGAATAAAGACCCCTGGAGGTAATGACATGCACCTGCGTGGATAGGACCTCACTGGGAATTTGAACTTTCAGTGGATGAGTTGCACAGAGATTTAAACAGATGTTTGACAGTTAAATGCCATACCACATGAGGCTTTCATGTTAATTAGGCTAGCCATCCGAATGGTATTATGATTCTAATAATTCATACAAACATTCAATTTCACTCTGAAGAAAAGCAAAAGCAATAAAAAAGCAGCTCTTGCCCCTAGGCCACACAGATAGATTTTCACAAGAGAGTTAATGTCACTTTTGCAAAACAGAGAAATAGTTTTCTTTGCTCTGAAGCAGGAAGATGCGATTTCCCCGTCCCTCCCGAACCTGGAACCCGCACGTGGAGCTGAACATCTGGCAACGCCGTCGCCATCACGACCCGATTGGGTCTGACAAGCAGCGCGTCGTAAATCCGTTCCACCTCGAGACTAAAATAAGTCACACTTTGCTCCTTTGTTCCTTTCATATACAGAGTTTTGGGAGAACAACTTTTACTCAAAAAAAGATGGTGGAAATGGCATGCGGATCTGTGCTTAGCTTGCCAAGCGAAAAAAGAACTCTGATTATTCAAGAGTACTGTATTGCAAAGATCCAGAATAGACGCTTGATTAGTAACCAGAAAGAAGAGCCTTTCTTTGGCAGTGAGAGCACTTATTATGTCCTACCTATAGATTAATTATATTTCTAGTTCAGTTCTACCCACACTTTTAACGTCACTTTTGTGAAACATTATTTATAGTGTAGAATTTTAAACAAGTCTTGAATAAAAGATCAGCCTTTTGCAGGTATCAATGCAGACATTATATTCATTTTCCATAATGCTCTTTCTTACCTGTAGGTTTGGCATGTTTCACATGGGAAGCCTGAACAGAGATACACATTCACAGCATTTATTAAAAGCTATTTTATATATGTTGGTTTCACCGCATACAAAATGCACTTTTTATACAGGGTCCCTCTATTTCAGGACACCATAATGTTTGCAACAACTGACTTTGCAGGTGTTTCTGGCCAACATATGTCTCTGATTGTTTATTTTTCATTTAAATTATTTCTTATTTCTCAGACTCATAATGGCTTCCTTGACTTTCATTCGTACAGCTCTGGTCCTCATGTTGACAAACACCGATAACAAACTCCAAAGGCAATAAAAAGCCTGGACTGAAGACTAGATGCCGAGTGAAAGCTCTCTCATGCGTGCACTAAGGAAGCAATTGGACACACTTGACTTATCAGAAGCATGTGGGAAGCCATTGTCCCAAACATTATGGTGCCTTGAAAAGGCCATCGCAGGCATTTCTGATGAGTCAAGTGTGCTCAATTCCTTCCTTTGAGAAGATATAAATAGCTTTCAGTATCTAGTATTGATTTGAGCCTTTTGATTGCCTTTGAAGTCTGCTATTGGCATTTGTCAACATGAGGACCACAGTTATGTCAGTGGAAGTCAATGAAACCATTATGAGGCTGAGAAATAAGACATAAACAGAGATATAGGCCAAACCTTGGGCTAACCAAAATATACTTTTTAGTAAAAAGCATTAGTAAAAAGAAAGAGAGCCTTGGTGAGCTCAGAAATCACGAAGAGCCGTCAGCATAACAAGCCTCACACTGCATGGATGCACAGTGGGTTTAGCAGGCATGGTTGTACAGTATGTCTCAGGTGCTTTTCTGGTCTAGTAATGAAGAAGAACCATGTAGGGTACCATGACATATCACACTGAAGCCAGGGGAAAGCACAGGGTAAAGTGATATTTGTGTCATGGTTCTTTGAGCTAGATGAGCAAGGGCCTGCATTTTATTCTTTAGAAAAGAAGAGATATGAAAAATCTAATTTAAAAAAATGTTATTTATTTATGTGGATCATAATGGAAATCTATAATTAACAATCCACATAATTTCTTGACTTTTCTTTGTTCGGACATTGTGATAGGCATACATTTTGCTGAAATGATGCCATCGTTCAAAATTTATGAAAACAACCAATTGTGTAAAATGAGACTTGAAATTTTGTTACAGCTTAATTTGAATCAGAAGGAATTCTGCAGTATTCAAGTGCAATAAAATATTATATCTACCATCAATTATTCATACCGAAAAAACTGAAACATGAATTTATATGCATTTTATTATGAATAAATGTATAGATGGATTGCTTACTCTTTGTTTCTATACTCTGTAGCAGGATGGTGTTGCATGGTAATGCATTCTGACTTGTTAAGGATGCTAAGTGAATTGGTTAAACATCAGTTATACTAACTGGCTTTTTATATCAAGAGGACAGCATTATGCTGCATTGGAATTTCCCCGGATCTTTCCAAATATTAAACTGTGAATTTTATAAGCTCGTTTATGTATGTATTTATGTATTTTAGAAAGGAAATCCGTAAATAAATTATAAGCATCCCACTGTTTATGGTGTAGAATCATGGTATACACTCTTATACACATACTGGCTTTCCAAACACATCCACCTGTACGAGTACATGCAATGCCTGCAAAATAGATGCTATGATAAGAAAGGCAAGTGCAGTTGCCTGTAACTGGCATGTTTTTCATGTGGAAAATTGCTATCGATACAGGGGCGAACACTGGCTTTTTGTACCTCTGATGAAGTTACTAAACTGGAAACACAGTAATTGCATCCTGTGTCTACAGCACCCTTTTAACAGGAGTTTGAAATTCCTGAGCTGAATATTTGGGGGTATTGAGTGTGTTAGGTTCGTTCAAAATCACTGTAAATTTTGTATGAGTTCCTTCTTCCAAGCGCAATCAGTGTGCAACGAGTTCTCCGAATGTTTTCCTCTTTTCTAAAATTTGAAATGTAAAACACAATGTATCTATAGCAAAAACGTGATAGAATAAACGGACACTTCCTATTGGTAAACGGGCACTTCCAATTGGTGCAACAAGCTAAGACCCTTTTTTCCCGGTCCAGTGGTGCACCTCAATGTCTTGAATTGAATCCTGACTGCACGGTTACTGACTGTGGCGGGCAGCCATGCAGGGAAGGTTCATAATTTGCCATGGCATCACCCAGGGAGAAAGGGCTTCAGTCAGCAGGGTACGTCCTCCCTCACTCTGCGAGAGGGACTCCGCTGATTGATTTCTATCCCCTGAAGTGTGTCTGCGCAAGCTGCTTAGCCGCATCCTCAGATGGCACGACTACACGACTCAACAGGTGGGCCGCGGTCTAAACAAAGCAGCAGGTGGCTTCACGTGTTTGGGAGGAACGCGCGCGCGCGCGCTGATCTGTGCTCTTCTGGGCTCACAAACGCAATCTCTCATTCCAAGAAACTGACATCTGAAATATGAGCTGTGAGTAATGAAACACAAACATGCTGCTTGCAGTATTTAAAAACTGAGAAACCTGTGATGCATTGATGCAAATATAATGTCTGCAAGCATGCTATGTCAAAAAATAATAATTACAACTGGATCCTGCTGGAATGCATTTTCTTGCTAAGTGTGATTGAGATTTATTTTACGACATTACCCTCATTTTCTTTAGTCATTTATGATAAATTGAAACTTTCCTTAGGCTACCAGACTCAGTTGTTTCCTAAAACAATTTTAAATGTTAATGCTTCTGATTTGAAAGTGACAGAATTCATTTCAAAATACGATGTGCTTTTTAAATGTATTTTTTAATCCATGTATTTTTTTATTTGTGATGGACCATCTGAGGACAAGAAATTAACTTGAAGGCAGTGATGCATAGAAAAAGATACAACTCCTCTGCTAAGTAGCGCTAATGTTGCATCCCAGCCCACATTAAATTTGATTTAATACTTCAGCACCGAGAACTTGGACAAGGAATTGAAAGCCCTGACTCAAATTAATATGTAGTCATAAAGACCTACAGCTATGACCATTGTCTCCCGGCGCATAATAAGGAATGTAATTAAGTGCTTTTTTTTTGTGAACTTGTCAACGTGACTCAACCCAGTCCAAGCAATTATGCACAGGCTATTTTAGACTGATGTGTCTGCATTCTTTTCATATAGCATGTCTGCGCTTTTGTTTCTTGTGTTTCCATGCCTGCAGCTTTGCTTTTATGCTTTCGTACCCCAATGATTGTAATGATTAGGGCCTAGCCATGCTAGTTGCGAGGGCAAAGTTGCACGGCTGACTGAACTACTCGGGAGCCTTGTGGTACTGTATGTTGTGCTCTCAGCTATCAATCTCTGCATGTCTTTGGTTTGTAACTTAGACTTGAAGATGAAATTTGGAAAGTAATTAGAGGGTAGGGTCCACCCCTCCATCCCAACCCAGCCTGATCCTCCTAACCCTAAGGGCCAGAAAGTCCATCTTGCCACACAGACAAAATAATTCACATAAGCCTCAGTTAGGCTCAAAAGTGTTGGTACTAGTCGAGATGCATGCCGCAGTCTGATGAAGGACTTAGCCAAACATGTCAAATATGTCTGAAGTGCAACAAATGAGAAATCATTACGTTGTTTGTTGTTGTGTTAAATATGCACTCAAGTGTAAAAGGTGGATCCTTTGTACTGTAATTAAGAAAGACCATATTCAAGTTCTTGACAGGCAATCTACGTCGATAAATGGAATGCATTCGTGTTATCACGGTCATCATGCCTGCGTCTTTGTATCGTCTTAAGCGGCTCTTACAGGTGCATTTCTTCCCCTGCCCTGGTTTACGCTACTTGAATTACTGTGGTCAAAAGACACTCTAAGTGGCTCTCTGTCTCTTTTGATGCCTCTATAACAATAGATTACAGATAATGTTCTCTTGTCATCTTCCATCAAGTCACTTCAAACATCAAATGCCCCTTAAACCCTTTCCCTAAGTAATATCTGCTGTTTATCGACCGTCCTACCTTCTCTCCGTCTGGCCACAGGGTTCTGGCCTCATGGGCTGAGACAGGTTGAAAATTATAGCCCGGAACCAGTAATGGAACTTTTTTTTTTCTTTTATTTTTCCGCTCAATCAATTTAAGGAGAAACTACCGCGTCACATTTAAGCAGGAGGAGGTGAGTAGGAGTTCTGTCGACTTGGAAAACGAACTTGGGAAGAAAGCAGCTAAGATCTGCACTCAGAGCCAATTTCCTTCCTGATTCTGATCTATTCTTTCTCCTTTGTCTTTATTGGTTTGTCAGTACTGTGCAAATTCATCAACTCACAGTCAGACTTTATGATATCCTGTTTTTTGCCTCAATTTTAATAATTACATCCTGTGACTGGATATTGACTAAAATGTGCCTGCCATTATCAGATCACTTGTGAATTTATTCCCACTAATGTATTTTCTACTATTACTGCTCTACTGCTATTGATATTATATCATTGATTTGGTCTTAGGCTTCCTCAAACTCTAAAATGTGTAAAACAAGCTTTAAAAAAATAAATAAATAAATAAAAAATAAAATATTATAATGTTAAAATAATCTCTTCCTCACTACCCATCTCTTCAGACTATACATGGACTAACTGCCACCACTCTGCAAATCATTTCACTTAAATTCCCCTCTTTCATGGCACTCATGGTACATGTACCTCCATATACATATACTTTTATTGATTATTATACTTTAATTTGTCCTCTGCATTTGACCGATCCTAGTTACTTAGGAGCAGTGGGCAGCCACAGTGCAGCACCCAAGGACCAACTCCAGTTCTGAGGCCAGTGCCTTGGTCAAGGGCAAATGCAGGAGCGCACCTAACATGCGTGTCTTTGAGTGTGGGAGGAAACCGGAGGACCCGGAGTAAACCCACGCGAACACGGGGAGAACATGCAAACTCCATGCAGAGAGGATCCGGTCGGACCAGGATTCGAACCCGGAACCTCCTTCTTGCGAGGCAACAGTGCTAACCACTATGCCACCGTGCCCACCCTTGATATGCACTTTTGTATGTCACTTTTGATAAAAGCGTCTGCTAAATAAATGTAATGTAATGTAACTATTAAAGTTACAAAAGTTAGGCGTTCGCATGGGTCCATTGCACTGTACTCTTATTGTTACCCTCCAAGTGGCTGTTTTCATGGTCAGCTCAGACTCCTCCCCTGTTGCTACATATGAAGACCTATGCTATTTCATAATAACATTTAAGATATGTGAAGAACATCACCATGCAGGTGTATTATTCCCAGTCATTTTCTTTGTCTTTACCTTGCACCTCTGTTAGTAGGGGCCATCACCTTGTCTTTACCTCAAATTGTTTTGTTGTGCATACAGTATGTTCTAGACTGAACGGAAAACACATGCTGTCACTCTTGAACACCCAAATGAGCTGCCTGTAATTTGTGCTTGTTTAGCATACAGTGCTGTATTTGCATCAAGAGAGAACTCCCATCCCATCTCGCAGATTGTGCATTGGTGAAGTGCAGGCAGCCATCAGGTCCTTCACTCATGTGATCAAATGAATCTCAATATGAGAGCGGCGAGAGAGGAAAAGGCTGTTTTACATAAGTGCCTTGTCTTTTAAACACTCCTCATGATTCCCAACAACTTTGCACATGCCCAGTGCATTAACCACTCAGCACTGCCCCATTAAACGCTATAATCGTTGTGTGTGTATTTGCCCCATCGCATTTGGTGAGAAAAAACATCAATTTGCGATGCTTATGGGGGGGGGGGGGGGGGGGGGGGGGTGCGGGGGATAATAATGAAAAATACAATAAACACAATCTCAGGGAAACTGTGTGGATGGAGCACGTATGAACCAAGTAGACTACTCTTACGAGGATGACTCTTGTGAGGATTCTCTACAGTGTAAAACATGTAATGTATTGGAAACATTCTTAAGCCATACACAAATATTTGCACTTCCAGAAACCCTTTAATGGAACTGTTTGTATATCCTTTCTCTGAAGAAGATAGACAGATGTAGTTGTTACAGTATGTGATTCGCACACTTGAAATTCTATCGATCTGAGTGTACTTCCAAAAGGGATGTGTGAAGTAAATTTTTCCATGAAACCTGAACTTAAATGAGACCTTGATTAAATGCAGATTAAAATAGCATTTTAGCCTGGCAAAAAGTGAGGTGTAAAGTATCACAGGAAAGGAAATGTTTCAGTTTGTTTAATTAGCCTGAGATGCAGCCTAATCTGAATCTACTACAACCAATGTAGTCATCTAAATTAATAACTGGATATTTAATTGTATAATAATACTTGGATCACACATCATTGTCACACAAAAATACTTCAGAGAGCATGATCAGTTTTGACTAAATTAATGTCATGCATTTAATCTGAGCTACAACCACCAGAAGCTGATTTGGCCAAAATTAGATTTCTAAAAATGTACATTTGATACATGTTTTATGTTGAATATCAAATGTGGAATATCAGAAACCAAGTGAAAGCACATTTTTTGTCAATGATTCTTCTGCTTAACATCAATGAGATGTTGAAAATTATGAGAATAACATTTAGACATTACAGTTGGTGTTTGGCTAACCTTGACTAACCTTGTGAAAACATAAAGCACAAAGGGAATAATACAATATGTTTTGTATAATGTTGTCATGCTAAGTATTGCTGTGGTGAATGGTGTGGCAGGGTTTTAGAACAGTGCTTCTCAACCCTGGTCCTGGGGACCCACTGCCCTGCTGTTTTAGATGTTTCCCTGCTCCAACACACCTGATTCAAATGAATGGGTTGTCATCAAACTCAGAAGCAGAAGCCTGATAACAACCCATTCATTTGAATCAGGTGTGCTGGAGGAGGGAGACGTCTAAAACATGCAGGGCAGTGGGTCCCCAGGACCAGGGTTGAGAAACACTGTTTTAGAACAATGCACAGTCAGCACAGGACTATGGGTTAAATCAATGGGGAAATAGTTTTAATATATATTGTATAGTTTTAATATATATTGTATATTGAAGTCCAAACAAAATCCATCCATTTTAATGATATCATTTGTGTAATAACCTGACTGCAGGTGACTGTTCTGCTATATAAAAATAGCATGTCCTTTTCAAAAACAAAACCATCATAAACTTTAAGCTGAAATGTCATTAAAATAGAATGTGTGTGTGTGTATGTGTGTGTGTGTGTGCGTATATGTGAGTGAGGGAGAGAGAGAGAGAGAGAGAGAATATTGCCTTTTAACATGCAATATAATCAGAATTATTGAAAAGTAGCAACATTCAGAAGCCATAAGTTACATAATTAATAATACAGGTACAAATAACTAAATAAATAAATTGAAGGCAATACGGAAGAGCCCAGCTTACCCTTCTCTGACTGCCATTTTCTACTTACCTTCTCTGCTCATTTGTGTTCATTCCGTCTGTGTCTGGTTTATTTTTGTCCACCAACTGCTAGATTTGTGATATAATTTACTGTGCTGTGGCCCCCTGGATTTCAGACCCTTTTCTCTAAAAGGTCCAGCCATTTCTTATTATTATTGTCTTTGTCTTTCTGAAAATGATCTCTCTGGTTCTGAGGGAGTGCTTGTTTTATTTATTTCAGTAGCAGTCCTGAACAAAATTTTATATTGCATTGCCAGATGTGGTAGCTCTCCTGTAAAATTGGGTTAATCAGATTCAAATCCATCCACAGCACTCTTGTCACTCATGATTCTCCTTAAAAAGCATCTGCAGTGTATTTTAACAGTTGTGTTATTATTAAAGAAATTCAGCCTGTTAATATATCAATCTTGTATGGGCTGGGTATGAATATATGGTTCTAAGTAGAAGATAAAAGTGTTAAATTGTTCAGTCTACAAAGTGTCCATCATTATGAGTTGAACTGCTAATAAAGTAACATAATAGCAATAATCAATTGCTTTCTCTTAGCAAGCAACTGGACATCACTGATTAGATTTATCATTGGGAACATTTTTTGTATTGTACAAAGGCATATTTGACTTTATTTATTTACTACAATTCTCTTTTTAAATCTATGGATGGTATGTGCGTTGAAGTAAGGATCCCCCACACGGATAGTGGCAGTGCATACCACTGCATATCCTGCAAAATCTGGGAGAGCCTTAATGTGGTCAACCTTAATGTTATTTTTATTAGAATGTGCACAATAAATAGTGAATAATAACACATTTTACATGATGAACCTAATTGCTATAATATTCTAAACAATGCACACTTCCTAATATATCAGTCTGTATAAGAAATTTTGGATTTCCTTCCCAACAGAGTGGCAAAGTAGAACAAATGTTTTCCTTTTTGAAGGATAACTGGAGTAGTCCTCTCTCACCCTCTGCTAATTTCAAACATAATTAACCTTTCCAAACAGACTGCACTTATCTAAAAGGATTCAGACAGGCTATATGAACATGATTGCTGCTCAGTGTCATGTTGAACGAAATGAGCTTAGCTGTGTTGACATTTCTCTTTTTTTGAATAATGCGTTTGAAAAAAGAAATGCCTTCACGGACGTGTGGAGGTGGGTGATGAAGATGAAGTGGCCGCGCCTGTTAATGAAATCACCTCATCCAGCACGATTGACTTGACAGTTTGAAGCGTTAACTTGCGAATGATCATTACCAATTAATTACGGCCATTTATTAATTAGCTCTGACGACACTCCTGAAAAGTGGAATGTGCATCTGCGCTGAAGAGCCGTGCCCTTTTCAGTGTGCCGCTTCATTAACGGCAGATTCAAATTCATGAAGGGCTGCTGCCTGCTGCTTACGCTGGCAGCTCTTCTGAAATTAGTTCTATATTATTATTATTATTATTATTATTATTATTATTATTATTATTATTATTATTATTTGGTGCTGCATACACACACACATAGACGGGTGACAAATTAAAGGAAAAAACAGAATAAATGAGTGGAGAGACATAACGAATGCAGATGCTTCCATACAGGTGTACTGCATGATACAATTAAGCAATTGGCATCCAATCATGCACTGTGACAGGTATTAAAATGCTGAGCAGGCCCAGCTGACCATGATTTTGGATCAAGATGGAAAGAGGAAAAGAGTGTGGCTTTGAAAGAGTGTTCATTATTGGGCACGGTTGGCAGGAGCCTCATGCACAAAGACTGCTCGACTGGCTAGTGTTTCAATAGGAACAGTGACTAAAGTGACATGGGCATTCAGATCCATGGGAAAAGACATAGTAAATAGGGTCAGAAATTGTGGTCGAAAGCCTATGTTGGATGACCATGATGCTCGTGCATCAGTGCAATGCATAAGAAAAAACTGAAGAGCAACTCTTCAGGTGACTGAGAATGTCAATGCAGGATGTGATCAGACAGTGTCCACAAGAACGGTCTATTGACAACTACACAGAGAGGGATATTGTAGTAGGGTTGTAGTGCATACATCCATAATTACAAAGACTGATGCACAATAGACTTTAGTAGTGCAAAAATCACAGGCACTGGTCTACAGAGATGTGGAAAAAGTGATATGGTCAGATCAGTCAGCCTTCCCCATATTCTTGACAAGTGCATGTGTGATGTACACCAAGAGAATGGTACAGGCCTGAATGCTTACAGTGAGGGGGTCTGGTTGCTTTGATATGCTGTGGGGGGAATTTGCCTGGTGTGGTTTGGGTCCACTTGTCCCCTTAGAGGGAAGGGTCACTCCAAATCAGTACAAAGGGATGAGTATAAAAATCATGTGAATCATATGCTAAGGCCTTTGCAGTCACCACATCTCAACCCAATTGAACACCTATGGGAGATTGTCTTAGACAGTGCTCTCTACCACCATCATCAAAACACCAAATGAGAGAGTATCTTTTAAAAGAATGGGGTTCCATCGCTCCAGTAGAGGTCCGGAGACTTGTACAACCTGCAGTATGCCAAGGCGCATTGAAGCTGTTCTGATGGCTCAACACCTTACTGAAACATTGTGATATCAATTTTAGGCCATATCGCCCAGCACTAGTCTATCACTTAACTGATGGCGTCCCAGTATAATGTGCTTATGTCATAAAGGTGCTTTGCATAGGTCATTTGATAAATTAATGATTATTCAAGCCTATATATACTCTTTTAATCAATCATGTGATGATCATTCATATTTACTGTAATCACTGGCATTACACTTGACATTAACTGTGTAATGGACGATTACTGGAAAAAATCCAGCGTCATCTCGGTATGGTAGCTGTATGTTCAATGACTACTACATTAGTCACCATCGATATTTAAGGAATTATACCCAAAAATAAAATTAAGGTATCTTTCCACTGCTATCAATCATCCAGGTAATTTTGCTGAGATTTGACAAATTTTCTAGATGTCTGCTGCAGCTCATCTTAATACAACAGACCTCAACAGACCCATATTTTGTGGTGCTCAATGCACCAAAAATGTACATAAAAAAAACTCAACTGCAATGTTCCTTTGTAAAATGCCAGTTGCTCACGTATGTCCATAGAGCTTTGCGCATTGTTTCATCAAGAACTACTTCACCCAAAGTATGCCAGCTGTGTATTTATGTGCATACTCAACCAGAGCAGGTCATTGAGTGTTACAGTTTGTTGTCCTAAAACCTGGAATTGAGTTATTTTTGGAAGTGAGGCATTTTTTGTGCCATGGATTCACTCCACATATTTCCTAGATTTCCACAGATGTTTTCTGTCCGTAGAGTTTTCGATGTATGCAGAAAATAAGGTATGTAGTTAACATAAGCCTAAGTGAGTTTCTCGTTTTGTTCTACAATGTAAATTACACCCGTTAATAACACAATTATGAATTTTGAAATTATGTGCTTTAATAAAATAATTTCTGAGTATGTGGAAACATATGTTAATTTCATTTTTGGGTGAACTGCCCCTTTAAAATTGATATACCATTGGCACTAGTTTGTATGAGCTGTTTTCTGGTGGAGTCTGTTTAGTTGGCTTTGGCAGAGGTGCCAACATTTGAAAACAAAAACAATAGACAATGTCCCCATAAATCACCTTAGACAACAATATTTCAGACCAAAGTTACAAAAAAAAACTTAAATATCCTGGCCTTGAATTAATAAACATTCTTGTGAAAGTTTGTGTCTGTTCACTTGCCAAGAAACACACTTCTGTAATGTAACACTAACTGTAATGTAACTGTAAATAAACAGTTAGAGCCTAGGCCCTTGTCTCACACAGAATGTTTTACATGCTGTGTTTCACTTACTGTAGCAGCATCATTTTCATTCTCTTACCCAGGGTACTGTGCTCTTCCACCTGCAGGTGTCAGTTTCCGTGATGGACGGCTTGGCCCAGTGCTGCCAGCGCAGATCACCAGGGTGGCGTCACTGTCCGCGCCGGGGGTGACTTTTGTAGCTGGCGACTGGACAGAGCAGCCAGTGACAGGTGAGACTAATGGCTGAAACTCTTGTTTTTTTTTTCCCTCCTGCCTCAGAATCATGTTGAAATCACACACACATAATAATGTACTTTTTTTTTTAAATCAGGAGTTTGAAGGAAAATTGGTATACTACCCAGTTATTAGTCAATAACACTATTTGTAGACAAAAACAACTATACTGAAAACCAGGCAAACACAATAAGAAAGTAGAAATTCACATTGCTTAAGACATGCAAGATGAGAAGCTATTGTGTGCAGTGATGGCGGACGTTTCAGCCCAGAGGTGGTAAATATCGTCTTGTTGGCTTGCTGAAGTATGCAGCATGCTCACTGGCTCATGGCACTGCAAAAAATAAATATATTATTAAAAAGAGTGTGTTAAAACTGGCATACGGTGTCACCGTATAGGTCATTTTGATTAAGTGTGAATGGTGTGCGGTGAATTCAAGTTGAGTTACCCCAATTTCATTTTATAATGGCTATAAACATGCAGAACTCCATAAAAAAGTAATTAGTTAATCATGAGGTTTTAGTATTTGCCCAGCCAGACGGAATATTGCCAACAGCAATTTGTTGAATTATATTATATATTCTCCCTCCTGTTGTACAAAATTGGTGTCCTCCTTTGGAGCATGGGAACAGAAAATACAGGTGAGGTATTTTTGCAATGAGGTATTTTGGTGTACCCAGAAACCCAGAAGTGCAGGTGTCCTTTTAGTATTAAGTTTTCTGGGGCAGACTGTAACCTAGATATGATCTGGTATGATTATATCTTTTTGATTCCACAGAACTATGGATACAGGTTGTCTCAGTTTGAGTGCCTCTATTTTAATGAGCTATAACTATAGCAGTCCTAGCCTGAATGGAAAGAGGACAGTTTACAGAATGCTCTACTAGTTGCTCCACTGTCTTTTAAGAATAAAACTGGATTTTTAGTGCACACTCATAGAGCCATTTATTTTCAATTTCCTTTCAGTCTTTGATATTTCATCCAGTAAAATGAAGATGATGTACTGTACAAACTTCAGTGTCCCTCTACCAATATCTCAGTAGTTTCTGATTCAGTCCATTCTTTTACTAGGCAGGTTTCTTCCTCATTGCTTAAGCTCCACAACCACCCTGTTGAGATCAGTTAAATACTCTTGGGTTTCTCAGGGTCTTAAAATAGAACACAGCTTGGTCTCATCCTTTGTTTCTCAGGCAGTAGGAATCAGACTGATTTGATATGCAGGGCATGTACATTGTCTGCTCACCACCTTGGCACAGATCAAGTTCTCTTCGCGTCTAGTGATTCGTGGAGCAACTTTTGAACTCTTGTGCAAGCAAAATGCAAAACAGACACAAACAAAACCTGTTTCTTTGGTACATCAAGTTACCTTGCTGTTTTTCATCTGTCATATTATATGTCTTTGTCACTGTAAACAAGCAGTTGCAGGAAGATTTTTAACTTTTTAACTTTTACTGAGAATGAGATGATAATGAAAATGATTGTGCAAATTATTGTGGGAATGTGTGTTATCAGCTTCAACACAATTCAGGGTTATTAATGTACGTCACTACCTGAGCATTTCGGAAAAGATTTTTGGTTTATTTTTAGTTTTAGATTAGCTGAGCATATATTGGACCTTGGCAAATAAGGTAATGATGGGAAAAGTTGCTTAACAAGCATGTTTTAGCAGTTCTCTACCTGTTATTTGTAATTATAACCTGAAATACAGCAGATTTTTAATATTTTTTATTATTCATTTCTTTATTTAAAAAAAAAAATACATGTTCCAAATCCCTGTTCATATAAAACATGCACAGTTGGAGTTCTGAAATTGTAGAATTCTTTTGTGTTCAGAGAGATTGATTAGAAAAAATTGCCCTAGGTTCAATAGAAACTGAAGCACAGGATCGGTGCTAAATGCATTAAACTGTCTGTCGTCTGGCAGATAAAAGCTTAGATATGAAGAAAGCAGCATGTGCTGGGACCTTGGTGCTGCACGATGATCAGAAGCCTGAAGACAAAAATGAGGTTGGTATGATCTTACATATGCTTTTATTTACTGCTATGTAAAATGCATGTGTATGTTTGTGTGTATCTATCTATCTAAATGTTTGGAGGCTCATCATGCGTACATTATTAATGGGAAATCATTTTTGCATAATGCACATTTGTACACAACTAGCCTCACCCAAACTAAACAGAGAAAGCCACGTGCTGCTCCGCTAAATCTTTTTTTTTTTTTTTTAATTCCTTCATCCCACAGGAAAAAGGAACATAAGACCAGAAGTGTTGCTTCACAGCCCTTTCTTTTCAAATTTTTGTTTTTGTCTAATATTCAGGAAGTAACAATGACAGTACTCATTTTAAGAAATTAATAATCTTGGGTCATCATCTGAAACATACAGATTGTTGCATTCAGGGACACCTGACTACAACATAACAGTCTGCATTAAATAGAGCTTTCTGTTTAAGGGTAGTGTGACTAGTTTACAGCATTGCCTGAATGCAAAGTATCCTTCAGTAGCTACATGAAATAATTTCCATCCTTCCAGCTAAATGAAATGGCAAACTTCCAAACAACCCATCTGACACAGACTGGTGGTGCATAACGTTATCCAAACGTGATTGACGTAAATATCACATTGCTCTATAATTAATTAACTGTAAAGTATTTTTTTGTGCATTGGACTGGATTTTCGTCTATTTTATGCAATATTTATTATGTAAAATCTATTTTTGTGTAACGATGCCCAGACTGAAAGTACAGAGGAGAAAAGAACGTTCGACTTGAGGTCATGTATCGGGTGCTTTGTCTGCCTTCTGATGTGATGTGGCCCCCGTTCCAGTGATTATTTGAAACCCCCCCGTCCAAGAAGTTTAATTAGCAAGAAACTCCCAGGTATTTTAATTCATTAGGAGATAACAGCTGAGTGCCCTCTGTAGCTGTTTTCCCATCAGGTTTTCTGTAGAAATGACCAATCAGTAATCTGCATGGCTGGCCATGCATCGCTCGCATAATTGACTGTTCTTTAGGAGTTTGCCATGTGCTTTGCAGGGGCAAACTGTTTATTGCACAATTATCTCCTGTACTTTTTTCCTCATTACCCTTGGACGCCATGTAAAAAGTGAAATTAATTGGAATTTTGTATTCCTCCAATAGATCAGTAGATAAAATAAAACCATAAACATGCTAAAAATAAAGCAGATATCAATAGAAATTAACTCGTAGTACTGTTATTCATCACCTAGTTTTATTTGTACTGAAGTCATCTAACAAAAATTAATTTCCCAGCTGTGTTTCACTTTTTAATTTCTGTCCCCTTTATACAATTTTAGGCATCACCTTCTCACAGAAGCTTGTAATCTTTTCTTTTTAATTAAATTTTCAGCACACTTCAGTAGTTTATATGGAAAGCATGAGCACTAAAATTTATCTCATAGCTCAGTACAACCAAGGCATAGCACACGGCATGTTTACATTATTATTTACTTGATGGTTGCAACTATTTTTAGGCCGACAAACTTGCAGATGCAGTTACAGCCACAGGTGACATGAATAAATAAAAATGCCATCCATATGCAATTCATATGACATGACTCTTGAGAGCACTCTGTTATTGTGCTTTATCCCGTGACGAATATTTAATTCACTCTAGTTTTTTTTGCACTCTCGTCAGTGAGCCAGCATTAGCACGCACCGTTAACTGAAACGGAAGCATGACTTCTTAGTCTGACCCTTGTTTGTTTTCCAGAGCTGTTATTCTTGTTCTTCTGCGTATGGTGGTGATTGGTTCACGTGTGCTGTGACATTATGTTCTGCTCAGGCACTAAGCGTCGACTCATAATGTTCACATTCCATGGATGATGCTCACTGTGGTGTTCACTTGTCTGCATTGTGCCTTCCCCTGCATGCTTGAAGATTGAACCACTCAAGATCTCCATTGAAGAAGACAATGCCCCTAAAGACAAGCGACCTGTGGCCTCCACGCCTGTCCCTGGATCACCCTGGTAAAAGTCTATTACGTTGCCGTCCCATACAGGTTGTCCAGATGATCAGGTCTGGTTCCGCTGCCAGAAAATGAATGACTGTGAAATACACACACACAGCAAAACCCATCTTGAAGTAACAAGCATTTTATTGCTCAGAATCAAACCGCTCTGCTAGGAGAATCTATTTTTTTTTTTTATGAGCTTCCCATACTTGCTAGCAGGGTAGCGTAATCTGTTTTTTTTTTATTTATTTTTTTACCTTGGACTTCCTTTGTTCTGCCGCACAAATTACAGCCATTACTTCTTGGCTATTTTTCAAATCTAGGAGACTTTTTGAAAGACAGACACTAAGCAAAACCTTGTATAGCCAACTTTCTCGCTCTCCATCTGTGACCATGTTCTATAGGTCACAGTAACTTGCAGTTACCCTTTTGATACTTGATAGTGCCCACAATTTTGTGCAAGACATTAGGAAAGAAGAGAGCTGGAAGAGTTGTACATTCATTTCAATTTGAAAAACTTTTCCATTGACTCCCCATCTTGTTGTGCATACAAAATTATCTGAAACACTTTTTTTCCCTCAGAAACATATGGTATCCAACACCAAGGCAGTCTGGAAATGATTTATTTGGAGTAACTAATTCTAAATGGAATGTCAAAATTGATTTGGCATGGAGAGAAGTCACAGTGAACAATTAGTGACTTTCGTGTGGCAGGTGTGGAAGCTGCTTTGTGATAGATTGGGTAAAAATAATACTTCAGAGGAAAACCTAAAATAAATTAGCCTTTCTGAAAAGCCACAGATTGTTGTTCTTATCCTGCTGTTTCAGGGTCATTTTGAAGCTGTTTGCAAGTCACCACGACATGACACAATCTGTGTCATTGAATTGCAAAATGTACTAATTGCAAATTGTTTGATTACATTTTAAATTGTGGTATATATTACAATTTTTTAAATTACATTGGCTTGTTCCCAGTGAAGTGATAAATGAGTCATTCAAATTGAAAAGCTAGCATTACCCAAAATAAAAGCGTAATGTCTTGTTATAATTAATGCCTGACTTTCATTCTTGCCTCATGTTCAGAGGAACAAAACAGATGGTTGGTTGTTCCATGCCATCCTCCTAATAAAAAATATTGTATTTTTGCTCTTTTGGGTAGTGTAAGTCTTAGTGATGCAGCCATTTGACCACACTGTCATTTAAATGTTAGCTAGTTGCAAACTTTTGTTGATGCAGCAACCTCACCATTCAGGGAACAATCTCTCTGCAGTGATGCCTGGAAAAATAATATGAATCTTGATAAAACAATGCCAAAGGATGGCAATGTATTGGTATTTATCCGGATTCTTTCATTCAGTAGTGCACTTGCAGCCTGAATACACAAGAGTGACCCCTTTGGTCAGCAAAGAACTTAAAGTCTGTCTGCACCAGCCGTGCAAATAATGCACTCTTCTGGCACAATGACTGCACAGCTTAACTGGTTGAATGCAGAGTAAAAATACTCTAGAGGATGCATGTGATTGTCCGTGCCCTACTGAATTGACAGAGGCAGTTTGCAAAGATGGAACAGGCTTACAAATACAATTGAGCGTTTCAAAATATTTAAAGGTAGATTAGAAGCCAAAACAGAAATAAATGTGACTGTATACTTTAAACTGTTATGTCCTTGACAGGCTTACTCCATCTGCTTAGTTTCAGGTTTCAGGTGTGCCCATGTGGGTGTGGCCAATCAGCTATGATTGCTGATCAGAAGCACTCTAGCTATATCTCTACCTCCACCAGGAGGACACTAAAAGTGATTCTCAGCTTTTATTTAAGGGTACTTTTAATCCATTTTGGCTTACCAAAATCAAACTTTATAATATCATTAAGTAGAAAGAGAGCACTCAGCTGAGTAATTGCAAAGGGCCTGGTAGGCTAAAGAAGACCTCTACATTTTACAACAGAAAAAATCTCTCCATAATGAAGAAAAAACCCCAAACACCTGTCCAACAGATCAGGAACACTCTTCAGGAGGGAGTCATGGATGTGAAGACTTTACAATATAGGTCTAATTAGCTGCCAGCAGAGTTCTGGAAAAAGATCTTGTGGACAGATGATACTAAGCTTCACTTGTATCAGAGTGATGGCAAGAGCAAAGTGTAGAGGCCAAAAGTAACTTCCCGGGTACTCCTAACTGTTTGGATAGTGCTTCATCATACAGCAAGACAATTACCCGAAGTTTTTAAAAAAAAAATAATAAAAAAAGAAATTTTTAAAAAGTTATTCAACTGATCTGAATTCAATTGAAAATGCGGTTCATATGCTGAAGAGAAAACTTAAGCAAACTAGCCCCCAGAACAAGTATGAACTGAAGATGGCAAGCAGAGGATCTATAAAGAAGATACTCAGCACCTGGTGATGTCTATGGGTCACTTCAAGCAATCATTGCATACGAAGGATAAGTGACAAAGTACTTAGGTTTACCAAAGGTAAACATGACTACTTTCATTTACATATTATTAATGTCCCCAACATTATGAAACCCTGAAATGGGGGGTGGGGGGGGGGTATAAAAAGTGGTGTCATTTCTACATGGTGAAACCAATATGTATAAAAAATACCCTTACATGAAAGCTGAGAATGTGCACAAACTACATAGTTTCATTTAAAAAAAATGTCTATAAATGTATATAGCCCTCTGTATAGTTTACTGTCTTGACATGTTGTAATTATTAATCTATCAAATATCAAATGACACTTTAAAACTGGTCACAGTGACACATATAGTCTATTATTGCCATAAGCATTATTTGCATTTACAATGAGCTTGGTTTATGATTTGAGTCACAGGTAACCTATATCTGATTTCATGTTCACATCCGATGATGTATACAACTCATTGCACATTTATGCCTACCAGCTTGTTCCTTGCTTCTTAGCACTGTGTAGCATCTCACAGATAAGCCAACTTTGTTCCTACAAAACCTTTATGTAATTTAACCGTTTATTTGGCGAATTCTCCTTTTTAATCTTTTGCCTTGGTACAGATGCCACACAGAAACCTTGCCTTCCTGTCACCCAGAAACCTGAGCAAATGAGTCTGACATTTTCTATTAGCTCGGTTACAAAACCCATGAAGGCACAGAGGGTGTGCTTCCGAGAGGCAGCCATTTCCAGGGTGCTTTGTTTTCCATTATGGCTGGCATTGAATCAATAAGTTTAGACAAGAAAAAGAAAAGCTTTTTTTCCAGAGGATAAAACCAAATTATTAGCATTCAAAAGGAGATCAATACCGTATTGAGGAAAGAAGATGAGATATGTGTCAACAAAGACACAATGATAAACCCGAGACATGAAAGCAATGTGTCCCACTGACACTTTTGCCAGACTTAAAATGCAATTATACCCTCAGTTATATAAGAATATTGCAGGGACACAAGTATGCTCTTTTATAGATGCCTGGCTTTTTTATATTGTGTTGGTAGTGAAAGCAGTGGGGTACTGTGGTGGAACACAGCAAACAGAGGTTACAGCCCAGCAAACATGGCCACATCTGGGTTTTCATCTGAGCATGAGCTCCGAATAGGCTATGATGGGTTGTCATTGGGCCTCAGTTTGGGCTACCCAGGACAGGATGTCTGGACTTAAAGTAGGTTAGTTCAAACAGATCTACCATTTGAGCTATCCTAAGAGGACAAGGACCCCCTTTTGCAACCGACCATCAGCAGGCCACATGGCCAGCCACACATGGGGCTCAGGTGGAGCCTGCTGGGATCATCCAAATGGGTCCCAGGTGCCAGCCTGTTATTAGCCAATGTGGGGCTGATGTGGGTGTGATGGCTGGGAGATCTGAGTCTTGAGTACGGTGCTGCTGCTCTACCCTTGAACAACATGCTCCTCGGCTGAAATGACTTCAATAAAATGTCCATCTGGAAGGTATTCAAGCTGTGAAATATTCCCAGGCAATGAAAGTATGACATTAGTCACTGAATGGGACATGCAAAATGCACTTTACATATCAGAAGAATTCATTGGGCATGACAACATATACCCTTGTGGTTTATACTAATTCATAAAACACTGGTGTGTGTGTGCGTGTGTGTGCGTGTGCGTGCGTACGTGCACACGTGTTTTGTGTGTGTTGACATATTCTGTTGACAGATAATTTAACCTAAATATCTTTGATGCTTTACATTTTTAAGTTAATTTACCCTGTGTTGACAGGTGTGTGGTGTGGACAGGGGATGACCGGGTGTTCTTCTTCAATCCCACGATGCAGCTGTCGGTTTGGGAAAAACCTGTAGATTTAAAAGGCCGGGGGGATCTGAACAGGATTCTCGAAGATCCTCCACACAAACGCAAAAAGGACTCATTATCCAGTATGTGACCTGCACTCTTATTCTCAGGCCTGCTGTTTACCATGTAGTGCAGCCACTGCCTCTCCAGTGGAATGTTTAAATTTGTTCGTAATTGAAGAGTCTGTGCACAGTGCTGATTTATGCAGTTATCTATGAAGACACACACACATACATGCACACACACACACACCAGTTAATTATGTCCATCGTCAATTGATTGTTCATAGAATGTTTACTTAAAATTGTGATTATTTGATGACCTGCATGCATTAAAAGGATAGCAAGGCTACTGCTCTAAATGAAACACCATTTAAGCTACTTAATATGTGTCTGGACAGATGAGATCATAAAGCCTTATCATGAGTGACCAACTGTGTAAATACCAAATTACTCTTGATCTTGTTGGCAAGTTCTCTGCTTTGATAGATTTCCCCAAAGATTCTTTGCCGAATGTGCCCTTTATTAACAATCCCTGTCTGAAAAAATATACAGGTGACCTAAACCATTTCAACACCACTGTTCAGACAACATTGTTTTTTTTTTTCTTGATAGCATAGTCTATTTTGAAGCTTCATGATTTAATAGTTTAATATTGCTGATGTCTGGCTTGATAAGTGACAGCAGGATAGCAATAAAAAATAATATACACACAATAGCAAGTTAAGAGGGAGAGAGAGAGAGAGAACAAAAGAGAGCGAGAGAGAGAGAGAGAGAACAAAAGAGAGAGAGAGAGAGAGAGAGAGAGAGAGAACAAAAGAGAGAGAGAGAGAGTCATTTTGTAATATCAAGAGGTCTTTTGTATTGAATTTATTGGATAAAATAGGTATATTAGTTTTGATAAATGTTCTAAAAATAAATCAGTAGGCATTATTGGAAAGCGCAATTATTTAGAGCTGCATGCATCAACAATACTATTTGTAACCTGGAAAAAAGGCCTTATTTGCTAATTATTATTATTTATGTATTTATTTTTGCAATGAAAAGGCACAATAAAAAAAAATAAACCCACTATTCAATTGAGCAGAAAAGTGCCTTGAGCTCCACAAAATCATTGATGTTTAAGCTAAATAAACTAGGTTTCATTGTTGAAGGGACCAAGTGAAATTTATACGTATGTGTGCACCAGGAATACACAGGGAACTGAAAATGAATACAAAATCAGTGATATATAATGCAATAACACTTTTATCATTAGTGCCTATTGAAGCATGGTTGAAGCAGATATCATTCTTCACCATTTTGCAAAAGCTATGGCCGTTTATTTTAGTAATATGTTTTTTGTATTTTGTATTTATTTATTTTTTGTATACCTACTGTGTTCTGGTGAGGTAATCACCCAAAATAATAAAAAAGAAAAGAATAAAAATAAACCAAAGATTTTAAAAAATGGAAAGTAAAAGACTCTAAAGTAGTATTGCACATCATAAGTTCATTTAAGTGTTGTAACCTACTTGACAATGCATTAGTCACAAAAATGCACCATCAAATTCTGCACTGCAGAAAGCTCATGGCAGTCTGTTGCCACATAAAAATTCTGCTGAGCAAAGATGAGTGATAGAACAGTAATGATATTAGCATGTTTCATTCTTTCAGCTGAAGAAGGGTCCAACTCCTCCTCTGGCAATGATGAGGATGGCGAAGAGCACACTGCAAAAACTAAAAGGAACAAGTACGTGCACACCTTTTAATGGTCTTCTGTGCCTGGATAATCTGTTTGCTGTTGAACAGAGCTTTGTACACTACATGTCCAAAAGTATGTGCCATTCAACATCACATCCAAAATTATGGACATTGGTATGGAGTTGGTCCACCCTTTGCTGATATAACAACCTCTACTCTTCTGGGAAGGTATTATACTAGATGTTGGAGCATTGCTGCAGGGATTTGCTTCCATTCAGCCAGAGGAGCGTCAGTCAGTGAGGGCACTGATTGGGCGATTAGGCCTGACTCGCAGATGGCTTTTCAATTAATCCCAGAGGTGTTGGGTGGTAATGAGGTCAGGGCATGTCACGTTCTTCCACACCATTCTTGACAAAACCATATCTATATGGACCTCACTGTGTGCCTGGGGGTATTGTCATGCTGAAACAGGAAAGGGCCTGCCCCAAACTGTTGAGGAAGCACAGAATTGTCTAGAGCGTCATTGTATGCTGTAGTATTAAGATATGCCTTCGCTGGAACTACAGTAAAGGGCTTAGCCCAAACCACGAAAAACAGCCCCAGACCAAGGGTTGTCCAGGTACCTTTGGTCAGATAGTGTACTTTTGTGTATTATAGAAGGTTTAATCAAATCAGGGAATACATGCAGTCAAACTGCTGTGATAATTTGTCCTTAGCTTTGAGTCACGGACCATTGAAGCGTCCGCAAATGAATCAGTCCATAAAGGTGCTCTCCAGAGCTGCAGGCTAGGCACAGTAGCTACAGGTCTGAGTATTAACCTCCGCTATGTCATTAGCTGACCAGACCAAGAGTCCACGGAGCAGCAGAACACAATTGGCTTTGTTCCCCCGGAAGGAGGGATGGTCTATTACCAGTGTTCGTGGGGTTATTGCGGCATTAGTTCCTCACATTAAATTTTCTAGAAGGTACCGGTTGCTGTCAGTGAGTGAACACCTTTCTCTCCTTGACCCAGCAGTACTGTGTGGCCTTGTGTTTGACCCACACTTCAGATGCAGTGCTCCTTGAGTTACTGGATGGCAGACTGGTGACTAAGGAAGCACATTAAATTGGCTGTTGTAAATTGGGCAGAACTCAATCTGGGAATAAATTGCGTTTAGGAAAAAAAAAAATGCTGTGAGAATAATTCCCACTTACACGGTGACTCAAAGCAATGGACGTAGCAGTTAGATTGAATGGTCTCCCAAGGGAGCTTGTGACTTGTACGGATAAAACACAGCTTTAGATCTTTTCCAACCATTTCACAATTTCTTTTGCCAAGAGAGAAGGGGGAATTCAGACTACAAGAATTTGGCAACATTGTAGTTATTTTCTCAAACGGAATTCACTTTTAGCTCATATGTTATTGAGGCTCGGTGCAATAGAGAAAAATATATGTGGGAGTGTGTGCGGGTGGCACTCGAAGGAAAGACATCTTGATTGCCTTTTTGGCTGCGAGTTAGAGCAAATCAGATTATTTATTTTTTCCTTTTTTAAATGCTTTTCTCATAGCCCGTGTCTTCAATAATGTTCTCCTTTGTGGTAAGGTTGTTATACAGCCCTCTCTCTGTGTTTTTGTTTCAAAACATAAAACGAGGCATTAAAATGCATGGTATGGGTTCTGTCTAAAATTGTTGCACATAAAATAGAACAGTGCTTACAGAGTACATTGTGATTTTAGGCACTGTATGAATCACAGCGGGTTCTGCAATGGTGCCACAAACCTCTTCACACCGGTACGGTGGAGCGATTTAGATTTCAGTGGAAGGTTAACACAAAAATGCACAATGTACTCCATGCAATGGGTTTCATAGTAGAATGCTCAGTATAAATTCCTACAGTGTTTGCCAGCTGTAATGACAGAGGACAACATTACACTGGCTTTGCACTCTAGCATATAGGGTTTGAAAGGAAACAATGACTGTCATCTTCAATTTGTGTGTATTTATATGCATACTGGGTGAACCATGTATAAATTGCATGCCTTTTGAAACGTATTTCCTCTGTGGAGGACCAAACGTGAATGGACAATTGACTGCGCGGCTCTTTCTTGCCCAGTTCTTGCATCATTAGTTTATGCACAAGAAAGCTAACAAAATGTCTAGAGTTGATTCTAGGTGTGGAATTTGCATTTAGAGTCTGCTGCGGTTGTCTCCGAACCTGAAGTGTCAATGCCAGTAAAGCAGGCAGTTGTGGACTGGAAAAAATCAGCAAAAATTATTCAAAGCCAAAACAGTGGATGTGTCAAAATCAACTACTCGGTACATTGTTAAAAATCAAGAACACACTGTTAAGCTCAGCAATAGCAACAACATGGTAAACCAAAGAATACCACTGTAGTGGAAGACCGTACAATAGTTTTAATTGTTAAGATTTTTTTAGCTGTCAATCAGATCAAGAACATTCTCCAGGATAGATAACATAGATGTGTAAAAGGCTGAAATAAAGAGAAGACTGCACCTGCTGAAACTCAGGGGGCTCACTGCAAGGTACAAACCACTAGTGAGCCTCACGAACAGAACGGCCAGGTTAGAGTTTGCAAAACAACTCTGGAAATCTTGTGGACAACCTGTACCAAATGCATGGAAAGAGAATAGTGTGCAGAAATAAAAGTATACTCACAATCCACTCACAAGGACACCCCCCCACCCCCATATTTGAATCATGGTGGAGGTATGGTTATGGCTTAACCATGTATGGCTGCGACTGGAACTAGCTCCCTTGTCTGTATTGATGATGTGACTGTTGACAGAAGCAACAAGATTAATTCTGATGTGGACAGAAACATTGCATCTGCTGATATCCAAGCAAATGACTCAGAACTCAATAGAGGGTGCTTCACCTTGCAGCAGCAACAATGCAACAATGACCCTGAACATACTGTTAAAGCAATTAAAGAGTTTTTCAGGGCTCTACATAGCTGACTAAATAAAGCATAATGGCATAAGTATATAAGTATACTATTTATGTATTTATTTATTTATTTATATACTTACTTATGTATTTAGTTATTATGGCTGGGAAAGGACAGAGGGTAACTAAAAGAGATTGAAGTGCAGAAAGTGCTATGTCCAGGGATTGAACCCCTCGTCATGTAAGGCTATTCATATATTGTTTGAGAGTCAGCTACCTTATGGACTCTATCACACATCTCATCAGGCATAACCTATTGTAAACTTTTTTTTTTGTTGATGTTGTGTATTAACCCAGTCAGGACTGTACATTTGGAGAAAAGTATTAATTGATTGATTGAATGAATTGGATAATCGTAAAGACTATCAAGGATAACACAAGAAAGCTGAATCCATAGTTCAACAATAATATCAGTATCCTACATCATTAACAATCTCAATATGCTCATTGCCATAATTCAGTGGAACCAACCACAACATCACTATATAATATAAATCAACAGAATACAACTCAGTAAGAAACTAAAAGACTATACAGAAATTCAGCAGTAGCATAAAATAAATCAGCAATTGCTTTCAGTGAAACATACCTCTACTGAGCCATTAATAAAAAAAAAAGAACTTGAACTAACACAGTTATTTTAAGTTCTTTGGAGGTTTATTCCACAGAAAAGCAGCAGAGTAGACAAAGGTCTCCTTGCCCGTACAGGACTTACATCTGAAAGGGACAATATCAGTTGTGCTCCCTTTTGTGTTATGAGCATGGTCATCTCTGACAAGCACAAAATAGAGAAATACATGGGAACAGCACCATAGATGATCTTGTGCACAAGACACATTTTTGTCTGGCTTACTCTTTTCTGAACCCTTAGCCAATTTTCCTTCTCAAACTGAGAGGAATCTGAGTGAGAGCAGGCAGAAAGTTTTAAAACAATTCTGACCAACTTATTTTTGGAAGTTTGAAGTCTATCTTTTAAGGACCTTGGGGCACTGGTAAACCATGAACAACATGCATAATCAAAGTAACTGATGCATAGAGCTCAAGTCAGTGTTTTTACGGTCTCTGTGTCCAAAAACCTAGAAGCCTACACAAGAAGCGAATCCTGTTGTTAATTTTGATGCACACTTTCTGTGCCATACTTTCTTCAGACCGATTCTTATCAACAATACAAGAAAGGTAGTATGGGGAAAATGCCTCTACCAATTACAGAATAATGAGGATGAATAATTAAAATGTATCAGTCTTAACAATCCTCACACGTAGGCACCAAGGACCAAGGAATGGAGGGGATATAAATATATATATATGGTGATTAAATGGTGCAAAATTATGATCAGTCTCATAATTAATCAGTCTCATGAAATTAATTATTAAATCATGATTACAAATTTCAATATTAAATATTGAAATAATAAACAATGATGTTACAACATACGTATGGTCTTTGAGTTAGTAGGCTAATAACAATCAATCCAATGACTAGGTTTAATAAAACAGAATTAATTGAAAACATCTAAACTAAACTAAAATCCTAAAAGGCTAAATAAGGGAGCATATGGAAAGGGGACTAGAGTGTTGCGTGTGTGTGTCTAGTCACGTGTGTTCACCAGCGCCTATGGTGCAGGACAGGACAAAAGCTCCTTTGTTGGATTATGAATTATGAATCAGCTTTCCGTGTGTGGTGCTAAATATGGCCTGGAATGGCATGTACAAAGGGCTTCTGAAGTTAGCTATGTCTAACTAATCTCAGTGCACCTTGGCATTCTGAATATGCAAGGCCACATATTGAATGAGTATATATTAGTGCAGGAGAAATTGCATACACAGATCTCCGTTGTAAGCTAATGTTAGTAATAGAGTATATATGTTCGCTACATGGGCTAGGCGGCTGTAGCTAACAAACAAGCAATGTGATATACTGTTAACAACATTACATACAGTCGATAACACAATTCTTTGAAAACAAAGAACAAACTACTAGTTAATGCCTGGATGTTTGTCAGTCATCCTGGTTTTTCTTTCTGATTATTCCATCCTTTCATTGTTGCTGGAGCTGGGAGCTGTGCTGGTACGCTGTTACAGGACAATACCATACGGAAGCTGTATGCCTTTACTTGTTGCTGTGTTGCAGCAACATGTAAAGTTAGTAACTAAACTGATTCCATGTGGGTGCAGTTCCTTTAGCTTACTTGCAGTATAACAAACATGTTTACTTGGAGTTATAAACCACTGGCTATGGCTATAACCCGAGATAGAAGCAGTGTGGCTCTATGTGTGTTCCTTTATAGGCTGCCCTTTGCTTTCTTTAGGCCTGTGCCCTTAGAGACAGTGCCTTGCACACATCTCTCCTGTTGGTAAAGAAAATAAAAGAAGAGAGTGAAACAGAGATGGGCATCCTCTTTCATGGACATGATGATGTCATTTCTCATATGGCTCTTTTTTCTTCCATTTTCAATTTTTTCGCGAAACAAGGACACAGTAAATACAATTTACCCGATGGGAACCATGTAATACACATACACGCATGCCTCCAGACCCCATCTGTGAACATATACCATCAAATCAGTTCCCTTAGGAGAATGGCGGGGGTGGCCGCCTCTCAGATCCACCTATAATACAGCAATGGGGCTATATTTGGAGTATTCTGTACACTTTCTAATAAAAACATAAAAATTAAAAAATAGCAAAAGACATGAAGAATAATTCAAGTATAGCCCAAGTATGGATCAAAGGGGTAGGCACAGGCCCTTGCAGCCAGTTTCCTCATGCAGAAGGTCCTGCAAAAGTAATTGTGATAACACGCATGGCTTCTGAAATGGTGAACTCATGCCTGAAAAAATCTGGCGTGCATTGTTGTGTGCTTTTTCATATTCCATGTGCATCCCTGACATTTTACAAAGCCATTCTTAGTAAAATATCCATTTCAATGACATTGTAGTGGAAGACAGAGTCTTTTATAATGAGAAAGCAGAATGGTGAAGAGATTAGAGTTCTGTATTCTGTGCTCTTCTTTATGAATTAATCTTCATTATTGGTCAGATGAAATATACCAATGGTTATTTAATTAACCATACAATTTACTAGTTTGCTTAATATTGGATTCTGAGTGGCTGAAAAGTACAGAAGTATATTATCGGAAAATCCATTTTCAGAAAGTAATGGAATTGAATTATATCACTTGTAAATAAAGATCAATTTCAGTACCCAGACAATAAAATAAAATTATATGCAACATATGCATATAAAAAAAGACTAAAATTACTCTTAAAAAACTGCACATTCTACTAGTGAGGATTCTTATTCATTGCTAGTCATTACTACATTGTCCCAAAGCTCTATTTATTTATTTATTTATTTATTTAGTTATTTATTGCACAGTTGAGACCAACTAGAGGAATATTTAGGTCTTCTAACATATATTAGTTTATATTCATAATTTATGTAGAAATAAATTGCCACAAATTCAATTATGTTGGCAAAAAAAGCAAAAACATTGTTCAAAAAGTGTCCCTTGGTGTCTCCAAATCTGTCCAACATGTCTAAATTGAGCATTGCTGTAAATCCTAACATATCACATTGAAAGATAATGCAAAAACATTGTGACAAATATGCCTAAATATGTAATCATTCACACGTGCATGTTTTTCTGTATTCTACAATATGTAATCTTTTGTTGCCTGCGGATGGGATGCCATTTTACAAATGTTTTTTTTTTTTTTCTTCAATCCAAGGAAACTTTTACAGTCACATATCAGCACACAGTAATTTTGAATGAGTATTTTCCACGCCCTAATTTTACTAATTACACTAATTCCCTACATTATGCACAGTTAAAATAAAATAATTACAATAAAATAATATTCCACCATCAGAAAAACATTGGTGATGTTCTAGCTTTATGGTAAACCGGTACATTAGGCATAACACATGACTGAGTCACCTATGAATGTTTACACTATTGTAGGTGAAATGCCCACTTTAGGGAATAGCGCTTGCCCCTTGAAAGACACTTAATTTCATTGTGAGTAAAATCAATTTTAACATAGCAGGCCACCGTGAACCACTATGCTACTGTAACACTGCCCAGGGTATGCTAACAATGCCCCTGTACTGACAGCTATGCCTATTTAAAAAAAGCTTGTAATATATTAGCATGTCTTATAATATATTAGTTAGCCCCGAATGCAAATGTGCTGTATATAATTGCATTACCTGTGCAATGTAAGACTCATCGCTTGAAATTTTGGCTGCTACAACAGCCAGCCACCCATCACTATGTTAAAGCCGGTACTAGCACTGCGCACTAAGACACGGGTTGTGAAGGGCTTTCAAATAATCAGTTACTCATTTAGTTACTGTAGTACATTATAGATGCTATGAGCCTCCCATGGGCTTACTGAGTGATTTATTTTATTGTAAAATTGGGATTTCTCCATTTTGATTGATTGATAATACGGTTGGATCGAATTAAGTATTTAATTATTTTCAGCGATATTTCTGTTGTTACAACAAGAGTTTCTTGTAGCTGTGTGGAAATGCATTACTGTGGTAGATGCTCCTTAGATTAATACCTGCAATGTCTGCAACACTTTTTCTTCAATTTGAGTCCAGTCTTTGATTGATGATGAAGTAATTCATTTTCATATCTGTAGTAATCCCATTGCCAAATAGTAATGGTGGAAATTTGGGAAATGTAACCCTCACTTTTTGGTTGAACTGCTTAGCCTGCTTAATGTGCTGTGTGCCTTTTTATTCCCCTAGATGAACTTGGACAGGTGTTGGTGAAGGGTGTCCAACCTTTGTTTTGCTATTATTGCTAGCAGCATGTTCAGAGTGTAATTTATTTTTGGGTCGTATCATCATTTTAACAATACTGATTTCCCCCCGCAGTGTAAATGACATGTTGGACTATCAGGCCATTATCTGTTGAATAACCCCTGTTAGGTTGATAACCATTGTAATTGTTAAAGTGCTTGTGATTTTTAAGCTTGACTACTTAATTTCCTCTCCTCAATATTGAATCTCGATTTCATTCATGTCTAATCTTGACTCCATAGCGGTGACGATAGCATTAGAGATACTGGAAGAACAATTCAAAACCATGTTTATACACGATTGTCAGCAAAAGGCCTGATAAACATCTATGAAGCCGTGTGGTTTGTCATGGTATGAATCTTAGCCACTTAATCCATATCTGTTTAATCCACCTTTAACACTCTCATAAACATGCGTAATTAGCATGTGATCCTCCAGCACTCAGGAACTCTCAGTTACAGTATTACTAACCATCTGTAACCTCAGCTTGATTTGATTCCCCCCCCAACCCAACCACTTCCTAAAAACAGAAAGATTTATGAGCAGAGCTATGCTAATTAATAACAAAAAACATCTGGTTGCTGCGACAACGCACACATTTATTCCCCAAGGGTATACAAGGTTTGATGCATACAGATGCAATATACAAAAATAAATAAATAAAATATATACATTTGAATTGATGATTCCACAATTAGAGAGAAAATGGGGAAAAATTTGTGCATTTCAGAAAAAAAACATCTTAACCTTGAACTGCAACATAAACATTTGAATGTGATTTGACTGAATGTCATGACAGCAATTGTTTTTATTTTATTTTTTTATTATTGTTTACCTTGTTTAAAAGAATGGAGGATCCCATTGAAGCAGATGAAGAGAACACGGGAGAGGGAGAAAAATGTGCCAAGACGTTTCCTCATCGGACAATTCTGCCCTTGGAACTGAGGATCGCCCACTTCAGGGACATGCTTCTTGAAAGAGGGGTAACATCGATTTTGGTTGCGTAATAGTCTGCAAGGAAGGTTCTGAATGAAATTAAGCATGGTGACATCCTTGTATATTATTCACAGAGGCCTCTGTTTAATTAGTGTATGAAATAGTGTGTTATGGTAACAAATCTATAGTTTTCTATGTCTTCATATGTCACAATCACAATATTTAAGACAAGACTGAAGGTTTGTAGTCTTGACAATTTCTTCGTTATGACATTAGAAATGAGGTAAATTATTCTTAACATGAGAATGAAAATGTATTTATTGTTTCCTGGAATTTCCCTTCTTTCATTTACTCAGAACAACACATAGTTGGAAATAAATACACTTAACATTGGTATCTGCATATGAGGCAAAACACACAGTGGTATAATGATTTTTTTCTGGCTTAGATTTGTCCAAAATGTTGATTCGTATTTTGATGCAGTGTAGCGTTTTTCTGAACAAATACAGTTTAACAATCATTAACAACTTGCTAAACTGTGTTTTTGCAAATAAAATAGCTGCCTTACACTTACACTTGTTACACTTCTTAAACACAGTGTGATTGTGTTGATGATAGCTGGGGGCTTGTTTCACAAACAAGTGATGTGCAAGCTAATATCTGTGAGATATAATTTTGACTCTCTTTTTTAAAAGAAATGTGCAAACCATAATTTTGCTCCTCTAACACATTTCGCAAAGTGCTTACACGGAGCCTGTCTGGGAGACCAGCTGCTCAGCAATCATTGTCAGTCCCTTGCTTCAGTGGCAATGCATGGCCTTGAGTACATTTACACATGCAATAAATTCCATTTGCACAGAAGAGGTCCCAGTAGGTGAAAATTGCCAGTTTTACAGTGAAAACAGAACAATGTCAATTAATATATATATATATATATATATATATATGTATAAGAAATTACCATCATATCTTTTTTTTTCATTTGGCATGACACAAATCCTGGTCACAGAATTTAATATTTAAAGGGAAATTGTACTGGAAAAAAGATGCAAGTGATGAATTCTTGAAATCAACTTAAATTGGCTTTAACACTGAAGTCAAATGCAGCACATGCTAAAGCATAAGCTTACTGCAACCTTTACTACTGTGCCATAATGCACATATTGCTGGATGCCACAAATGAAGGCACATTTTGCAGTCTGCAGTCCAAAGCCATGCAAGTTGGCTAACTGCAGACTCTAGCTATGAGTGTGTAAGCGAATGGTGTGTGTGCACCAGACTGGCAACCTGTCCTGCCTCTCGCCCAGTGCACGCTCGGATAGTCTCCAGCCCCCCCCCCCCCCCCCCCCCCTCGTGACCCTTATATATAGATATATATATAGATAATGGATGGACATTTTAACAACACGTCATGATCTGAGAATGAAAATGCTTATTACTTTTTTGAAACCAGCCTCTGGATGTTGATGGTTGATAATACGGACATAATAAAATAAGGGTAAGACATTGGCATTTCACCTTTTGTATAGAAACCAGAGAGCAGCTCTAATCAAGAACAATGACACAACATAGAATGTTCAGTTTTAAAAGAACCGATAATATGGAGAGCATAAAAGCAGTGTACTGATCAGCTGTTTTTTTGTAGCATAAAAGGTTCAGGCCTGTTGTCACACTGATATAAAATTCTATTCTACATAAAAATTCATTGCATTATGTTTGTTTCTCTTGTCATAGGTGTCAGCATTCTCTACATGGGAAAAAGAGTTGCATAAAATAGTGTTTGATCCACGATATCTCTTACTGACATCAGAAGAAAGAAAACAGGTATGTGAACAAACATGCTTTTTTTGTCTGGTAGAAGAAAAACATGAATGGGGAGGTGTCACTGAAAAACTGAAAATCAGACAAAAGTGCGGTTGGGTATTGAGAGCCGATTCCAAATTGGAACCGGTTCCAAATTTCCAAGAACCGGTAATTTGTTAAGAAATTCGCTTATCGAATCCTGAAAATGTATTTTTAATGGCATTATTAATGAGAGAAATGCAAAGATTTTTCTTCAGCTACCAGGTTACCTACGTATGTAGGGACGTGCCTATTTTTTGTTCTATCGGGTGGGTTTTTTTATCTTCCTCTTTCAGCTTATCTTTTACATTTGTTGCCTCCTCTGCCTATTCCTCGCTTGGTATTCTACCTGAAGCCAGTCAATTGACCCTTGTCAATGAATGAATAACACTGCCGTCCACAAATCCCTGCTTAGAAATGGTTGCTATGTACTACTTCCTCTGACATACAGGTCCAACACTATCTGCAACAGTATAGTCTCTTCTGATAGTGGGAAGAGAAAAAAAAACTTTGACTCGCTAACTACAAGTTACAAAGCTTCTGTAGGTGGTTAAAAGCTACTGTTGGGGAACTTGCAAAATCTATGTGCATTATCTTGAACATTTGGGGGTTATTTTTATCCATTCCCCAAGTGGAAGACAAACAACAAAAAATGTCTGTTGTGAATAAAACTTTGTGACACTTGCAGTCAATTCCACAGACAGACACAACTAGCTACATTTGCTCAAAGGTCAGCTATATTCTGCCTATCATTAACATTAGATTGCTAACATGTCTAGTCTATTAACTGGAGTTAGCCTTGTGATTAAATCAAACCAAGGTTTATTTGTCAAATGCGCCATTGGCAATACAGCTACAGGCAGTTGCTAGCTGGCAACGTTAGCCCGCAAGCATTGTTGTGTTGATTATGCAAAGGTAGCTAGCTGGTGGTGAAGCAATAAGAAAAATAAAAGTAAGAAAAGTGGCTATGTTTGTCATCACATTGGTGGCTATCTCTAAAGTTTATTCATATAGACCGTTGTGTCTTTTGTCTTAGAACTCAGGGCAGCCTACTGAGCACGGAAGAGATGGAGAAGCCTAGGTGTTGCTCACTGCTCTGTCTTTGGTTTAGGCTACAAAGTTTGAGAACTTTGTTATGGGCTAGAAAAGAGTAGCCTATGTTTCTATGAACTATGGGGCTGAAACTGAACTTGTTGTTTATTTACCTAGTTTTCCTTTTTTTTTTTTAACCAAAATAACTATTTTTGGCAGCCTAAATCTGCTGAAAATAAAATCTGCATACAACACATTTTGGTTTCTTTTCGTACTCAATATGACAAAAATCAGAAACAGGATTTGAAAAGAACTGGATTCGATAAATAGAATCAGGTTGGTAACCGGGACTAATGAAATCTTAACCCTAGACCAAAGCTTTGAGTGTCTTGCATTGTCTCTTAAGAGTTCATTTCTGATATTTTCTCTCCTCATTTTCAGATATTTGATCAGTTTGTAAAGGCTCGAATGAAAGAGGAGTACAAGGAAAAAAAGGGCAAACTACAACAGGCTAAAGAGGAATTTAGAAAGCTTCTTGAGGAGTCAAAAATTACATCCAGGTAATTTCTACTTTGTTATTTAAAGTATTCCGTTCTTTTCAAGTGGGATTATAGTTCACATGGTTACTCTTCACATTTTGGGTGTTCACATGGGTTTTTTGGACATGTAGTTTATGAACATGTGGTTTTTCCATAAGGGGCTAGCCACTGTTCTGAAAATAAGTTTGAGTGGCAAATATGTCCATCGTGATTTTAATGATATGCTCTTTAAAACAACTGAAATGTTTTATCTTTTATTTTGAATGCAATGCATGTATTTAATATTTTTCAGTGGCACAAGCCATATAATCTAATCACTGCCACTGCATTTGGTAAATAATGATATGCAGCACTTTGTGACTGTGAATTGAGGGAGGCCAGACTTAATACTCCAGGCATGTGATGTATTCTTTTATATGAATAGCCTTTTCTGTTTAAACTTTACGCAGCCATTGGGTATAGAAAAGCAGTTGCTTTGCTTCATGGTCAAGATTTGTAACTTTCTTTTACGCACTTTTATTGGGGTCAATTACTTTAACAAAATCATTGCAATTGACCACAAAACCATATTCACTTGTGATTATGCTGATATCAATGTCTACCTACTCCCCCAATCAAAATTCATATTGTGTCTTTAAAATAGTCTTTTAAGTGTCTGGCTGCTTGCTGCTAGATCGTTGCTAGTTTGCTAATGGGCAGCTCCATTACTTAAGCAGCTAGCTAGCTAGCTACAGAACACAGCTGTATTATACCTTATTGTTTTCACAAGAGGTGCTTTAAAAATATAAGACTGTACTGGCCAGTTATCTAACTAATCAATGGGCAATATCACTCCAGGTTTCACCTGATCGATCTGCATGTTTTGTGTACATGCTGCTTGCAGTCAAAACCAAAAAGATAGATACCACAATCTATTTTATTTTATATATTTTGCATTTAGGACAAGGTTATGCAAGTCACATTTGTTTGCCAGCAGTATATTACATGTATGTGCAGGTTTTGCAAATCAGTAGACAACTCAACTGAAAAGTGAATTGAATAGTACTCAATAAATAGTGTACACCTGACTTTTCAGAAGGCAGAACAGTTTTTTGCTCAAAAAATGCAACGGTATATGATGTCACTGTGCCATAAATAGGGTTTTGCCGAAAGGACGCCACTGTACACTGCAGTGGTTAAGTGAGGGTGTAGTATAAAAGGAGATTTCTAAGCAGAAGTTCCAAAGAACATACCTCCTATTGCATAAACCATTGTGTCGAGAGATCTGTTTGGAAATTGAATTAAGCACCAGGTTTCAGAGACAGTTGGAAAATATGAGCATTGATTTGCTTTGTCTTTTTTACAGAAGCATTGGCTCTGTATCTCATTGATCGTGTATCTTCTGTTCAAGTGAACAAGGATGAGTTGTCTGAGCAGCTCTTACCAGGCACTTCATCCAATCATTAAACAGCTAAATTGAAAAAGACACATCATGGGAATTGTAAATAAAATAAAAACAGAATGAATTTTTGTCAGGCATGCGTGGGGTTTACTTTGATTTCCCCATGAGTAACATAAAGAGTTGAGAACTGATGAAAACAAACAGAAATGGTACAAAGAAAGGACTTATTTTTAGATGGTGCCAGGTTTCTTCACTGTCAGAAACCAGTGAAAGCACCCTTTTGAAAACAGGGAAATGCTTGATATCATTGCATGATACTTGTTTTGGTAAACAGTTTTTATTGTTCCTGAGAGTCCCCGTTTTGTGTATGTGTAACATCAGTGATTATTTAATTAAACAACATGTTAAAGCTGATCCAGTACTCATTAGACTACACAAGGACTCGTAGACTATTAGACTATTTCTATATTGGGATATACTCATTTCTGAAAGAATGGTTTTGTGAAACATGCAACTTGCAACTCATTCGAAGTACGATGTGCTTCAAATGACATGAGTTATTTATGACAAGGCTTGGTAATGGAGAGTTCCTGCTTTTCCAATTCTTAATATTGCCTCTGCGTAGTCAGCAGAAGAGCTGACATTGGATAGGAGCCTATTGTAGGTGTGGTGATCTTCACTTCATGAATATAAAACAAAAATGTTCTCTGTGTCTGGATGTCTTATGCCGTGCAGGTCAACATTCAAGGAATTCTCTGAAAAATATGGCAGAGACCAGCGTTTCAAACAAGTTCAGAAAAAGAAAGACCAGGAGCACTTCTTCAATCAGTTTGTCAATGCACTCAAGAAACGAGACAAAGAAAACAGACTAAGACTGAGGAAGATGAGATGAAAAGCCATGAGCTTTGCTATAAACTATTCTTTAAACTGTGAAGGGATTTCTGACCACTAAATGAAATAGTCAGTTTTGTAAAGTATCTGTCAATATCCCTGAATCAATACTTCACAAGGACAAAGCAGCCAAACATCCACCCAGAACATCTGTAAACTGGTGATGCCTGACTTGACTGTGTGGAATATGAAGTCAATGCTCAGAGATTAAATGTTTCATATTGAAGCTTTGTTTTAAAATTCTGTGTTTCACGTGCTCAGATCTCAGTAAAAAGCGTGGATTTAGCATTAATGGTGTTAAGTACAATGCATAATTACATGTATAACTATCTTTGATACAGTATGCATGTGTGTGTCTCATATATATGCCACCTGGTCTCACGACCCATTTGTATCTATTCAATGAATTTCTAGAACCCTAAAATTCATACTTTTTCGATGAATGAGGGACTCAAGGAAAGGTACGGCAACAATATTATATTCCAACATGAATATTTCCAACATTTGTAGACGACCATTATTATTCCATAAATGGATTTTAATGTAATATGATGTATAATTATGCAGCTTTTTCTTGTTTCCTTTATGTGTGTGGGCGGCTACATCTATATCCCATGTACCATGTCCTGTTTTGTATTACCAATCTCTTAGTGAGCTACATGCCAAGCCATCATTGGTGACTCACCTTAATTGTTTCACTGGTGAAAGAAAAATAGCGGATTTTTGTTCCGGTTCATATTGTTTCGAAGTAAGTCGTCAAGTCATGCAATGTGAAGGGTCCCTCATTTGGTGGATAGGTACGAATTTTAGGGTTCTGGAAATCTGTTGAATTGATGCAAATGGGTTGTGAGACCAGGTTGAGATATGTGTATGCACACAGTACACATGCTGACATGCATATGTAAATGTACAAGGGATTCTGGATTTATGATGCACTGAAACTATGGAAAACATTTAACATTTTGAAATATTGAGGAACAAAAATATTTATTGATGGTATTGTGTATTGATGGATTTTCTGATGTTGTCTAAAAGTGCATTGTGGTTAAAGCCAGACAATGGTATTTCATAGAAAGGATATCCTTTGACATTATTTAAGAGAGTACAGACACTGTCATAAGTCTTCATTAATGTAAAAAATAGATAATTGCTAATAATAAATGTGCATTCTGTGTAGGAAGACATTCTAAAACATATCCTAAGGACTGTAGTATTCGTTTTGGATTTGCAGTGCTTTGTTTGTTAAAATGCTAGATAGGTACTAATTGATTCTTTTACTAAGTAATGTTTTCTCATTTATTTTTCAATTAAAGGTTTTGTGGATTCTGTGTTGATACATTAACCTCCTGCTTTAATCAATATTTAAATCAAGGAAAATTCAATTGTAAAGTACTCCCTTTTCTCCAGAGCCAAACAAATGAGGTCCAAGTTCTCTGGTCTTAACATGGGTGGCAACAAAGAAAAAAAAAAGGAAGTTTCATCACACAGACCTTGGGATGTACAGTATGATCATCCACTGGTGGTCAATCAAGGTGTGGCCAGATTTTACTTATGTGCTACTCTGAGTGGAATGATTACAAGACCTTTAATAATTTCACAGCAGTGATTCCAAGCTACTGTATCTACAGAACATCTTATAAAAACCATAGAGCATGTGAAAGTGTTTCAAATGATAAACTCAATGGTTTAAGTCTTCAGCTCTATCATTCTGCCATGTCATGCTCAATTCTCTTTGGGAACCAGGTGGTCGTTTCCTAAATTTTCTCTATCCTCTCTCCTTCTGTACTCTAGGCAATACCAGGTAGCAGGATGTGATGGTGTTGCATTGCGATTTATGAATACTCATACAACCGATACTGTCTATTGTCACCCCGTCATGTATAAGATGTATACATTACATTACAGGCATTTAGCAGATGCTCTTATCCAGAGACTTACACAATTTTTTTTTTTTTTTTTTTTTTTTACATAGCATTTACAATGTATCCATTGCTCAAGGGTACAACGGCACTGTCCTGGCAGGGACTTGAACCTACAAGATTTAGGTTACATGGCCAACTCCTTACATTTACAAAAATAAGTAAACCAGTTAATGTATTAATTATTGAAGGCCTGAATCTGCTTTATTAAAACTGCAGACAATGACCTACAGCAAAACGTTTAACTCGTGGAAGTCTATATCTATAACTGCCTACATTTTAAAATATCTAAAAGCATGTTAGGCATCATTAATCCAGATGAAATCCAATTAAATCAAAGGAAGGATTTTCTGGTAGAGAAAGGAAGGTGAAATAGTTACAATAAAATACCATTGTGTAAAATAAGACTATTAAAAGGTGGGTTGTCACTAATGCAGATATCTAGCCTTTTGATATATTTATTTATTTGTGGCGCTTATTTGCACATTAAATTGTATTGCCTTTGAAAATGTAACAAAACACAATTCTGATTGCTTCTGCAGAAAAGGCTTCTCCTAATTGTCCAAATGCTTCCTGCGTTGGCCATAACTAGTCCAGATTCCAAAATGCTATACCTCTTATGAAAATACAGTAAGGACGTTGGAGTTTACATTCTTCTGAAGTACTGAGCAAAGCAAAGGGTTTTATTTAGTCTCTAAATGGCCAAGTGAAGGACTGAGAAAATTGAAACGGGTGAGAAGAAAAAAAAATAAAAACAAATTTGTAGACATGTGGACATGTACTTTAAATTAGTGAGGAGAAGGTAGGATTTAAGTGCTTAGCTGTAAAAAAAAAAGGTTCTTTTTCCACACGACTGAGGTTTCTGAAGATGGAAAAAAGGGAATAAATCAGTTTATCCTTAAATCAGCTACTACAAAAGGGGCTAAAATCTTTCCTGTTAAAGTCCACATTGGGAATTATCTATTGTCGTGCTTATCTCATTTTGCATATGCATATATTGTAGGCGCAGAGACACACACCCACACACGCACAATTCAGATACAGTATTTCGTATCAGATGTTGACCTTCCAAAGTGTTTATTGACACATGCACTAGCCAGTGTTCTTCATCAAATCATCACCTGGACAATACTTTTTTGAAAGCATCATAAAAGCATCCTTTCTTTAAAAGCATCTTTTAAAAGTCACAATTTCATTGATAACTTAATTGAGATTTAGTTGAATTTTGTTTCATATTGCTGGCTACTACCATGCTACACAGCCTTTCACACAACCAGTCAGCTAGCTTGCAATCTTCTGTCAGTTAACCTATAAGTGCAGCTAGCTAAGCAGTTGCCCTATCAAAATAGTTTGATAGTGACAGACAATTGTATGTGCAGATGGGAAGAATAGCATCCTGTTCCTAAAAAAAAACAGCTCCTCTGAAAGTTGAATGTTTACTTGAAGAGCACAGAATACAAATACAAATCTGATAATGTAGATAGAATCGCCAGCTGCATTATCAGCAAAGGTCACCTTATGTAATAATACCACAATCAATACGGTTAAGCTCGGTGATCTGGACCAGTGTATGACTGTGTAACTCTTATCTGATGTGTTCCGATAGTTAGCTCTGGCAGTGCACAGAAAATGCTCCTTGTCCTTGCTCAGGAATGTGCTACGTGATTTCATAACATAATTGCTTTTGGTCTTGCCTCAATGTGCTTACCGGTTTTAAAATAACCATGTAACCTCACTTATTTCATGGAATTGTATCTTTGGGATGTGCACTTTATTAATTTGTTGAAACATACAGTTATGTGTGATGCCCTGAACACATAAACGATAGTATAAAGTATTGTTGTGACCCAATTGTCTATAGATTATTGAAATTGATACACATACCATGTGTGATACATTATGCCCCTTATGAACACTACACAATAAAAAAATATTGACAAAAATGTATTCAATGAAAGAAGCCATGTTAGAAAACATGCATAACATTGCTTTGGATTATGGCTTGTTTTGTGTCTATGATACATTGTTGGAAGTTGTAACTTGGCTTCATATTAATATCAGTGATTTGGTATGCAGACATTATTTTTTTACAAGATATATCTTTTGAAAGATATCATGCTTTGTATGCGAGCTTGCATTTAACATTGAAAACATTTATTTTTATTTTGTGTAGTACATGCTACACATTGCAGAGCCTACTTCTGCTACTACAGCGATATCACTGACATGATAGGCACATCTGATAGGCCTCACTGATAGGTGACAACAAGAACACAATGAACCTGTGCCTATTTCAACCCAACAAACCCAAGCAGAATGACACTCTGACCCACCACTCTAGGCTTCTGGTGACAAGAAATTACATCCTTTCAATGACTTTATAGCTCAGCTTGAATAAAGTTAATAAACACAAAAGGACTCCTCTTTATAACTTGTGTATTGTCCTTCAGGCCAATAAAGGACACCGGCATTGTTCTCCGAATGTTCTCGGAATTCCAAGAGAACAACCTAAATTTGGATTATAGCTACATATAACTATGAGAAGAAAGTAATGTATACTTTGAACAATCAATATCAACAGCATGGAAATGGGTGCAATGACTTTTCTGCTGCTCCATCAAGTTCTGCTACAGTCACAACACAGTGCAATCTTGTATAATCTGATATGGGCCAGGATTCAATCAACATTTGTTCTCTCTCACTTCATTTCACGCTGGTTTGTAACTTCACAAACACAGTTTGGCGAGTTCAGCAATTACCTGAATGAACCCCCAAGAGAAGAGAAAAAAAGTACACTTGCATTTATTTGTAAATGAACGTTAAAGACAAACGTTGATTGAATTCAGCCCACGATGTTGATGCAATGTAACGCTGCACTTTACAAAAAGCCAAATTAAAAGTACTATCAATAAGTACATAACTGGTGTGGAGAGACTGAGGAAGGACGGCATTGTAACGCGCGATGCAATCTTCGCGTCGTACCCCGCAGCGTGTCGGTGGTGAGCAGTCGGCCATGGCTATTGTTTCAAAGGGCTGTGATCGTGCCCGATCACCGCAGAAGAAAAGGAAACAATGCTTTTCCATCACTGCCATGTTGCACAAACACGTCCATGAATAAACGGAACCAGCTGGAGCATTTACACACACGTGGTGCATTAAGAGTTTGTGTGCCTTACTGTAGGAACATAAATCCATTTTGTTTCTCACCACGCATCTCCGATCATTCGATTTGTGGGCCGCACCGACACAGCTGCGACAGAAGTGTACGCAGACTGCATAGAAAGGTTTACACTGTGGACATCTATCAAGCCATTAGGTACAATGCATACAAGCGTTTATAACAGGTCACCAATCATGGTCCTATATAGTCGCCAGGGTCTCATGTATGGTATAAAATGTTCCTAGTAGTCAAGACGCATATATTGTGCATATAAATAATTGACTTAAAAATGTGTCTGCAAATGAATAAGAAGCTTTTTTGGTTTGCCCAGTCACAAGGTCTTTCAACAGTACAAGTGGAGCCATGTTCCCTTGAATGTGAATACCTTGCATGCACAACAGCTTTCTTTCATTTTTTTAAATGGTTGTAATGATTTTGCATCTCACACCTGCAAGACACTTAGCATATTAATGTAATGATGCCATCATGTCATGCATTTCAAAAATAGTTTCTTACTTTATTGTGTTCATATTTTACATTATTCGTGTAAACAATCACACTGATTCATTTACACTTTCCAGTTTGTACACACCTTATTGTCTTCTAATAGCACAGCTCTGAGGAGGTCAGGACAACATGTGTCTCATGCCTGCAATGCAGACGCATAGCCACAACTACTAGTTTTTATGCATAGTCTGAGCTTGCCAAGAGCTGTGAACCTTTTCACATCAAGTTCTACGTGCAAGCAAATTTTATGATTTATTCTGCATTATTCCAATATCACAATAGCATCATTTATAAATGCCTCATTTATAAATTAGGTCCCCAGTGAAGTGAGTTAACCATGTGATCAGCTGCTTTAATTCAGCAGTTAAATGCTAGATACCAGTGAAACCAGTAGAACCTATGGCTGTCCTGGGCTAAAACTGGTGACACAGAGCTCATAAACATTTATTTATTTATTAATGTATTAATTTATTAATTTATTTATTTATTTATTTATTTATTTATTTATTTATTTATTTACTTATTTATCCAAAACCACAATTTTTTTATACTTGAATTCACTGAACAGTATGACTGTGGTTGATATACTGACCACTATATCCAACAGCCAATGAACAAAAGCCATTATGAAGATGGATTGGAGTGGAGTGGTCAGTATATTTATACCATTTTATCATATTTGTTTATAAATATTTGTACATAATTACTTCTTAATTAATTTTAATTTATTTTAATTACTTATGTAAAATAACAGAAAATAATTCTGGTGGTTCCATAATAATGTGGACTGCTTGTTCCGGGATGGTTTGGATGAAATCATTTGGGTGAACATGTCTTTTGAGAGTTCATACCATGATTGATTTTGACTCTTCTAGAACAGTGATGTTGTTTTCCTTCTGCAAAATTCCAAACATTTCTGGGTTCTATGTCATGGTGTGTATAGGCTGTACTGGACATATGTGGTAGGCCAGAACCCCATTAAGTGACTTACTATAAAGGTGTCTCAAATTCTTCGTTCAGAACCTGTATGTAGGCATTCCACATAAGGATGTACTTTAAACATTCAAATGTGTACGTGATATTACATTATATCTATCATATTTAAACAAATTCCTCCCTCCTCTTTACAATCATACTTATAATCTCTACACAATTTAGGTAAGTTTGGAAGGACAGTAAAAAAATGCATGGCTGTCTACAGGGCAAAGAATGAGTCATGCTCCAATTCTGGAGACGATTCGAAGGTGAACCAAGGGGGAAATTAAAGCGATTTCATTTGAATGGGCTGAGCAGGGAAAGTGTTGATGAGACAAAAATGAAGGCTGGTTCTTTTTACTGGGGTATGAAAAAAATGATTAATAAAGCTTCACAGGAATAAATACAGAAAGCAGCAAAACAGCAGGGCCCCAGGGAAGGAAAGATAGCAGAGTGCATTCAGAGCAGGAGCGAAGTCAACATAGCAGGATGTAATCTAACTTCATCTCCACGTATTAGGAATGCACCTGTGCCTATGGTACATACTTATTGACACCATGTTTTCTTTTAGTAATTGTGTCTTTTCTTCTTTTTTTTTTTGAGGGGGGGGGGGTGGTGAACAGAGTAGACACACTGAGGGTAACAGTGGCTCCTTTGAGCCTTTTCTTTACTCTGTGTGCTAAGAGCACAAAGGCAATGTCACAAAATTGCAATTCCAGATTTCTAAGGGAAAATGCTGCACCTCAATATAAACACAAAAAAGGGGTCCATAAGGACAGGGAAACAGAATACACAGTGGCTGTGTTACAAATGGACTCTCCTAATACTGAATTATAAGGCCTTTTTTTAGCCCATCATTTAGGCAATGAGCCACAGCTGTTACCATACCCCTGTGAGTGGGGCAGACACTGTCCGTGGTCTTATATGCAAAAAACCTGGGGGCGGGTGGGGGGGCGGGGGGGGGGGGGGGTTTAGGGGCTGAAGGGACAGCAAACAACAAGATCCCTCCCCCCCCCCCCCCCACAAACTTCTGCCAATGGCTTTACTACTACAGCCAAGATTAAATACTTTTGATTGCACTTTTATTTTGTTGTTAGATTGCTTGCTAATGAGAATTTTGCATTGTAAGCTTATTTTGCTAAATTGTATTTACAGTGTATGAGTTCTCCCGAACAGGCTTAAGGCAATCCTGGGTTTTTCAACATTTGTGGTTTCTGAGTGTTTACCTCCCACCTCCCATCTAGGGTCACTGTTGTTCTTAACCCCAATTTATGCACTTGTCTTCTTGTTGTAAGGCGCTCTGGATAAGTTTGTCTGCCAAATGCCTGTAATGCAATGTAATGTAATACCGAACCAGCCCCTCTATATGCGACAACTTTTGATGGACAGCTTTGAGAGTCAGTGGAGGTGAGAGTTTTTATTACCATTTCGTTCATTTTCTCAATTACTTCTCTTGTTATAAGATCAATTATCCGCAAAAGTTTAAAAGTTAATTAATAAACCAGGAAAGAACAGCCATACATCTGTGGCTGTAGGCATTAATGGATGTAGTCTCATTGAAATTCTGTTTTTATATAAAAATTCCAGTTTTTATAGTTCATCCATCATTCTCTTAATATGGTTCATTTATATGTTGTTGTTTGGATATTTTTAAGTGAAGCAAAGCAATCTAAGGGAAATCTTGGGAGGAAAATGGTGATGGTATCACCCTGTGACCCACTTACTCTTTGCAAAATGTCCGTATTTAAATAGATTCTGCTCCCAGTGGTGCTAAAGTTCATTTTTCTGGATAAAATTGTCCAGCCTCAGCCCTATTATGCAGCCACCAGGCTCCCAACACCGTTTTACCGTCTATTAGGGACTTGTGTCAACTGTAAATCCATGACAAGGGAACTGGGACAAATTGCCTGAACCTGCAAGGGAAGAACTGAGAACCAGCAGTATTCTTATCACTGTGGCACTGTGGAAAATCACGTCAGAGGAGAGAGAGCGTGGACAAAGAATCATGTTTTTTCTCCTTTCATAAGCATAAACAAGACATAAACATTAAAGAACACATCACGGTAATGAGCCAGGCCAGACATATTACTCTTCAGTAGAAGTATCTACCCAGAAGACTCAAGATACGCAGGCCCCGAGTTGAACTTGCCGGGATGCCACTGGGGCTACTCTTACAACGGGATCAAGGAGAAAGCAACGTTCCTGCTCTGCAATGCGCCATTGGGAGGTGTCAACAGACAGATGAAAAATTGCACGGAGGCCTTAACTCTCTGTGGCAACAGGACGCTCAACCTAAAGGGATGAGGATATGACCCTCTGTCCCACCCAAAGTCCTTTATCAGGCTTTTTCAGTATACAAACCTAATCATCTGTGAACAGCTATAACATTCCCAGCATTCCATTGTGTCGTGTTGTTTGCCCCTTTCACTGTAAACCTGAAACGAGTCATTTCGTTTTTCTTCTTAAATAAAGGTTGAGCGACGCTCTGCTGTTGTTTGACTGGAAGAGAACCACGCTCCTCTCTGGTATGGTATTTTACTATGGCCTTATTGCAATGTCCATTTATTTTCTATTATTGGATAGCTGGTGGCAGGGGAAGCAGAAAATCTGGGTGCTGCACAAAATCGTGTCCAAAAGTGACACATTTTCCACGCTTTCACTTTGTCGAATTTGCCAAATCCCACAACAAAGTCCATGGTTTAACTCTCTGCTATTTCCTGATAAAGGCCTTCGGTGGTCCAATGCCTCTCTGTCTCCTTGGTAACCAAAAAACAAACCACATTCCCAAAAACCAAAGAAAAACACTCCTGACTTCTCAACGGAGCTCCCAAGCCCACTCAGAAATCTGCTAAGTGACTGTTATCTGCACTCACCATGCATACTGTCCGTCTGAAGAAGCAGCCTCATACACAGCAGCTACTGTACCTAGATAAGGCTCCAGGCCCTGGTGCTCTCCTACTTGGACTCCTTCCTGTCTAGTTTATGTTCCAGTACAATCCGGCCCTTTGAACTCAACCATGACACAGTCATGATTTTTTTTTCTCTCCATCCTGTCTTACTGCACTATTGAGCTTCAGCTTTCTTCAGTAGCCTTCACTCCCTTACCCTTCACTACTGGACATAACCTACAGCTGTTTCAAACTGCTGGTGCAGTACTTTGGCCTCAATCACAATCAATCACTGCTCCTATTTACACCCAAATGTTGCTGTTCATATACCACAAAACGATTGCCCTACCACTGGTGATGCTTACATGTAAACATCTGACCCTACTTAAAGTTCCAAATATCTGTCCAGGGCCCTGTTTCATATAAATTGCTTAAACAATCCAGGATTATTTGATATGTATTGTTTGATGCGTATCCCGTTAATTAAATCCGGGCTTACTCCATTTCATGAACGTGAATTACAATTTCATTAGTTAGCAGTGAATCATTTAAGATAACTGTGTGCACCCACTCTACAATAATGGGAACTCAGTTAGCTTCATATGTGAAACAGGGCCTAGTGCTTCTCCTCCATAGCCAGAAAGGTCTGTCCCTACAGCCCTGTCTGCACTCTTCGCATACTGTTATGAATTCATAGAATTTTTAGTAACAGGCAATTTTTGCAGCATTGTTGTTGTCATTGCTGCTGCTGGTGCTGTTGCTGTTATTCATTTTAGCACTTACCAAAAGCATTGCATCATATAATTGAAAGAATGAATATGAAAGAAACAATCAAAGTAATGAATGAAGGCCCCCCCTTCCCACACATCAGTCTTGCTTGAATTCGTGGACAACCGCTGTGTGGTGGGAACTGGTCCTGTTAATGTAATCATTAGGTGTTTTCCCCAGGACTTGATAGCAGGCAGTGGGGTGTCTCAGTTCAACTTCAAACATGTTTCCAAGGCAACTACAAAATATAAAAGAGTGGCTCATTATTCCCCATCAAACTCAGACATCGTGTGGTTTAGCCAGCCTCCAGCAGACTGATTTGATTTGGGAAATTCGGGCTGGTTGTGTCCCCTCTTTCAGATATTTCAAAGTGACAGCCTGGCTTCTACTGTGACATCAGAACTGTTTTCAGTTTTTTTTTTTTTTTTTTTTTTTATGAGTGGGGGGAATTACTGAGAAGCACATGAAAAAAAAGTACAATTAATCTAGTCCATGCACAGTAAAATATCCATTGTTAATAACCCCCCCCCCCCCCCCCCCTCCCAGAGTGGGACCAAATATTATCTGTTCAGTTGTATAAAAACTGAGTTTAATGAACACTGGACATTTCACTGTGTACATGTGATATTTTTCATATAACCCTTTGTTATAAACTATTTACTGAAACATCCATTGCAAGGGATTTTCTTCCTCTTTAACTGCTATTGTCGGACTTAATGGCCATGCATCCATGCAATGCTTGTCTTAGCAATGCAGGGGTAGAAATGCATAGTAATTATGCATACATAATGCTTGAATATTCATCTGGAGGAGGTTGCCCCAAAGACAGGCCACATTACAATGTTTTTAGTTTGATTAATGTTCTGCATATCTTGCAATTAAACTGCCTCATAGACAAGAGACACAAAAGGAAGTTGCTGATGAAGAAGAGATCTTTCTGACTTGAATGAATAGTTAAATCACATCAGTTACAAAAAGCCTGGATCATTGTGTACTGATGAAACCAATGTTTAATTTATAGTGGGAATTTGTGATCACACTATGAATTAGGATACTTAGGATTCAGGTTCATTTTAGCTGAATTAATATGAACGGCTTTCATTACAGGCCACGTCATGAACAATTGCTACTGAGCTTCTGGCAAGTGTATTCAGAGGTTCATTTCCTTATATTGGATTTTTAATGGTCTTTCTTTCATTGGTAGTTTAGACCAGAGGGAACTGAAAAAAGATCACATTTTACCAACACAAAACAGTTTCAGTCAGGACCACTGTTACACTGTTACAAGTTACAATCTATATTCATCTTAAAAGGCAAGGTGCTTTGGTCCTGCTCTGGAAGCCCTCCTGCCCAAACATACATGGATAGGCATGGAGGCCAGCAACAATCCCCCCCCCCCCCCCCCCCCCCCTCCAGCCACACCCATGTTACTCAGGTTTATGCTTCGTTTTCGGACCCCTTGAATCTACTCTACAGTGGTGTGGGACAGGCCTGGATTTACTCAAATTTATTGCAATTTCTAATTTTTTCTTTCATAATACTCAAGTTCATCAATGACCAAAGTTATCTTGCCAAATTGTGTCCATGAAGGAAAAAATAGCACATTCAGTCATTTGTAATTCAAATGAAATACAGATGGTGATTAAACCTAGACTAGCGATGAAGAAACATGACTCATAAGTAAGTGATTGCAGGTTTCACTCCTGTGTTTGGACACTGCTGATGTAACCTTCATCAAGGTACCTATCCCGTATCACTACATGAAAAAATCAGCTGTATAAATGCATGTCATTTAAGAGTATGAACTATGTCTGCTGTTCAAATTAACAATGCAGTATAATGTAATCAGTACACAAGGTATGGCCATATCCTTAAATGCAATACACTGCTGAAGCCTGTAAAGTGCACTATTTGAAGAGACCATACACACAGCTTTTGAAGTAAAACCCACAAAACACTTTTATTTAATTAACTTTATTTAGTGATACCTTACCTCTATCTTTTGTTTAGTTCTTCCTTAATGATAATAGATTGATTTTTGTTGTCTGTCATTGACATCCAGTCAAGTCGGTAATAAGAAATGGAGGAAATATCTAAAAAAAGACAAGAGACAATCACGGTGAATTAATCTGATGTAGACTACTGTAAATGATTGCTACTGTCATATTGGCCACAATATGAGTATGAGGCACTAACAGCAATTTATTACAAAAAATATATATAAAAGTAATGCCACCAAAAAAATAAATAAAAATAAAAATATGACCATTTGCATGGTGGCGACACATTTTAGTGGCAAATGAGGTCTTCTTATTTTCAATTAGCCAGGTGTTAGAAAACTGGTAATTACTGAAATGTCACTCCTCCTGACCACGGCCACTACTGCATTTGCAAAGGACACCGAACAGAACAGAAAACCTCATCAGCAGGGAAATAGAGGGGCATCAGTAGACACAGGGTAGTCACAGTATACTGATTCAATCAAGTCCTTCCATCCATTATCTATGCCCTCTTATCCTAGGCAGGGTCGCAGGGTGTGCTGATGCCTATCCCAGCGGGCATTGTGCAAGAGGCAGGAATACAGTCTAGACAGGTCGCCAATCTATCGCAGGGCATCAATTACTAAATAATATATTTTTAGAAATGCATAATGCTAAATATGATCATGCCAACTGAGGCATCTGTGTCTGCATGCATGTGTGTGCGTACGTGTGTGTGTGTGTGTGTGTGTGCAAGTGTGTGTGTTGAATCAGAAGGGGAAGAATCTGCTGCTTCCTCACCAGGTAATCCAACCAGTTTTCGTCCTGGTCTTTTCATTGAACTACAACTCCCTCCTTGCTGCTGTCCCCGGCTCCGCCATCAGACCTCTGCAGCTGATTCAGCATGCAGCTGCTTGCCAGATCTAGAGCCTCCACAGACTCATCCAAGTCACTCCACTTCTCACCTGCCTCTACTGCCCACCGATATAGGCTTGGATAAAATTCAAATCCTTGGTCCTCATCTATCAGGCAGCAAAAGGGACTGCTCTGTTATAGGTCATCACATCATTTAAAGATCATCAGACATACCAGTCAGATGTCTTCTTTCTGCAAATACTGGGCGTCCCCCAACGTATGCCTACACTTTTCTGTCATGATGTCTACCTGTTCTGGCCCCCCGGTGGTGGAATGAGCTTCCAACTGGGGTCAGGACAGCAGAAATTCTACCCATCATCCAATGCAGACTGAAGACCTTCTTCAGACTGCTTTCCTTACCCTTTTTAGGTATCCTATTTTGGATTTGCTTTGGTGTAGTAATGTTGCAATCACAGCTGTGTAATTAATTGTACTTTGTTTACAGCATTAATCTTTGGCTTGTTTGGTTAACTTTACATTTATTGATTATACAGTGAGCTCCATTATGTTTGGGACAAAGAGTATGGAAGGTTTGTATCGGCTCATGCGTAATCAAATGCTTTCAGACTCATTGAACGGCAAGATCCCAACATACTGCTAAAGCAACAAAGGAGTTTTTCAAAGCCAAAAAATGTAAAACCAAAAAAACTGGCCAAGTCAGCCACCTGATCTGAATTCAATTGAACATGCATTTCATATGGTGTAGAGAAAGCTTACGGCAACTGGCTCTGAAACAAGCCGGAGCAGAAGATGGCTGCAGTACAGGCCTGGCAGAACATCACCAGAGAAAATGCTCAGCACCTGGAGATGTCAATGGGTCACAGACTTCAAGCAGTAGTTGCATGTAAAGAATATGTGACAAAGTACTAAACATAACTACTTTCATTTGCATGAAATGAATATGTCTCCAAAATTATGGACCCCTGAAATGGTGGCTATGTATAAAAAGTAAATTTTATTTTTAAAAAGTAATTTTAAAAAATTATATGTGTTGGTTTCTACATGTTGAAACCATGTGCATGCACAAAGTGTATAAAAATACTCTTAAATAAAAGCTGATAATGTGCACTTTAACCACATGCATATTGTTTGATTAAAAATCAAAAATTTGTGGAGTACAGTACCAAATCAAGAAAAAACATGTCCCAAGCATTATGAAGCTCATTGTAGATGTTCCTTCTTTGCCTTCTAGGTGATATTGCACTTTTCATTTCCTGAAACTATCACTGATGTTCAGTCATAGAAATAAGTCACAGATAATGTCACTGTAATGCAATGTAACACAAATGTGACAAATGAAAAACAAACGTATTTATAAAGGGGTGTGTAACCCGTGTTAATCATTACAAGTCGTTGATAGGTATAGCAGCTGACAGCTGTCTCTAATATCCATTTGGCACTTTCATTTACATTGATGTCACTAAGCAGATTCTGTTATCCAGAGTGGCTTACAATGAAAATGCATGTTAGGGATCAAATATGCACATTCCTAAAGCAAAGTATGAGCCATGTGACTGGGTATTCAAGTCTCAGTCAAACCATTGCCAGGTATGTCCGGAGGTCCACGTTGGGGAGGCCACAATTGGCCCAGCCTCTCTGTGGAATGATAAGGATTAGGCCAGCTAGTTCCGTTGATCTCATCGCTCTCGAGCGGCCAATTTGGACCAGGCACCTGCGAACACAAGACCCATGAATATGCTGACCTTGTTATCCTTCGACAACATGGGCGGTATTCTAAACCACCACCATCCGCAGTTTGGAAAATGGCGAGCATTGGTGTTATGTGAGCAAAAGGAGTCACATGTCTGCCCTCAACAATTTCAGTTCAGTTTGGTTTGTGATAAATTGGGGATCAAAAAAAAAAACAACAACAAAAAAAAAACTTTATTTAAAATAATTTGTCCAATTACTTTGGCTCACTGACATGGGGAACTATAGATAAAACGGGCTGTAATTCCCACACGGATCACCCAGTATGGCTATAAATACTCTGAAAATAAAGCTGACAGTCTGCTCTTTAACCTGGCCAGGTATTTGTTGTTTCACTTGAACTCAAATGTGCTGGAGCGGAGCCAAAACAACAAATATGTATTACTCTCTCTCTCTCTCTCTCTCTCTCTCTATATATATATATATATATATACACACTGTACCAGCCACGTGATTCCTAACGTGAGCCAAAACAGAGATTTAACTGCTGACAACCACAGTTTTTCTGTCTGGCATGGCTTGGTCATTGACCATGTTCCCCCCGGGGATCACCTTGCAAAAGCCTGGATGGGGAAGGGCATCCTCCAGGCTCTAAGTCTTAGGCCTGTGTTAAATCATTTTACGAAAAGCCTTATATATGCTTGCTTTTCCTGGTGACAAAGATAAAGATACTTTGATGATTTGTATTTTGTCTGGGCAATGATCGCCTTGCACCACCTCTGCCTGATACAGCTACAGTACGTATAAAGAGCACACATATCATATACTTGCTGACCAGTGCTTTAGATAATGGTGCTTTGTATTTAAGGAGGGCTTCTCTGGAGATCAAACATTCCCAGTAGACACAGGTTATGTATGCCCCGATTTGAAATGCTGGTAACGCTTTAAATTATTGGTTAGGGTACTGCAGCATTTTATGAAGCCGTTATATGTTTACGTGCATGACATATAGGGTCACATAGAACACATATGAGTACTGATGTAAGTTTTTAAATGCATGAAATATGTGTTATGCAGGACGTATCAAGCACTCATAGGTCTAATTCCGTAATGCTCTATATAGTTTTATATATTTATATAGCAATGTTCAGCTGTCATAACAATACTGAACACTGCTTTTAAAAACTTCTACACAACACCTTGCTTAAGTATAGACCCCACATAACTATGTGTAAGTTCAGGCAGGTAAAAAAAGGGGTGTTTAAACTTTTTTCTTCCCATTTTCAAGAATCAGAATCAATGATTTAGATGAAAAAAATTGGAGTTTGGGTTGAGGATGGTTATTCTATTTTTGGTTTCCTCGGGCAGAATAGTTGCGCATTGTTTCTTACTGTGCTATACTGTAATTCAGACACTGTATTTTTTTCATTGTATTGCAAATTATACTGATTTACAGAATGTTATACAAAACACACATTCACAACACCTTTATAAAGAAACTACTGTAAGTATAGCATTCAATTTGCAAACCAAACACTCTTTCACGCATAGAACCCACAAAATTGCCAATTTCAATTATTTGTGTTAGGAAGTGGTTTTCCCCATTCACACATACTGTAGGTCTTCTATACAGAAAACATCCATATCTGTTCATAGTTGTCTGACTCTGTTCATGATTAATTCCGGATGGATGTGACACAAAGTTTGAATGATCACATTTGTTTTCCGATGGTAAAATAAAAATAAATAAAAAATTAAAAACTCAAGGCAAAGTCACATTAAATAATTTCTGAAACATCGGGGAGCATTGCTTTGGAATAAAGCTCATTTAATTTGTGTGAGCTAAGCCAATATTGTTTGTTGTAACCTGGCCTCATGTTCATATCAATACTTTTAATAATTTTAACAAAATTTTTCTAGTTTTAATTAATTACTTATGGACAATGCTTTGAATGTGTGAGTAACTTGCCATTTTTTGTATTTTGAAAATGTTTTTTGTTGATACATCATTTCTTTTTGAACAGTATTTGTTATGAGTAACTGACAATAATAATGCATATAAATGTATGGACCATAAGATAATTAAATATGGATAGAGCAGTGCATACACATACATACATTCAAACACACATATATTGTACCTCAAAGAAATCCATAAGTGTAGATTCCTTTACCATGAATAAATGAAAGTCTTTGACATACAGTATTTTTAAATGGATAAGTTTTTGAAGTAAGTGTTTGAAAATGGGTTATTGTATGCACGATAAACCTACTACTTGTTTGTATGTCGGTACACGATCTATAGGCCTAGCTAACATTACTTTTAAAATGTGGCATTTGCAAGATAGCCTGCAGTAGCCTACTTAAAAGTAATTAACACTATAAATTCCACAGTGGTCAACCTTACGATTGTCACTTTAAGAAAATCAATAAGAAAAAGTTGGCAAGAAAAAGTAGTTTGCAAGAAAAATGGAAAATAGCCCAAGTTTTGGGCTTTATTGTGTGGACGTGTGCAGTATCTGAATTCTGCGTGTTCACATAATGTCAGAAGGTACAGAAAGTCAATGTTCTTTAGGGCTAAAAGTCTGTGATCTGTGTAGTAATTCATGTGGGAAACCCTGAAAAGAGTCAAACTCTCTATGCTGTATAGGTATGGGGCATGCCCCGCCAAGCCGTAACTTGGCAGATGGCATACCTGTCATCCCAATTGTTCTTAATGCACTTTAGCAGAGAGAGTTCTTGTAGATGGTAATAATTGTAAATAATATCGCTGATTCTTAGCCTACCAATTAATTGAGCATACAGAATAGTTTACAGTAGCTTAGCTGTTACATGCACTATATATTTTCCTCATTCAAGGATGGGCCCCTAGTGTTTTCTTAATGTTATCAACCAATGTGGGCCTGCAAATACTCCAGCTTTGATCAAGTAGGCTAAATGTAATCTACAGGTGAGGTGACACTGTTGTATGCAAATAAGTGGGAACCTCCAGTGTGCTGTTAAATTATGTTCTCACATTATGTCCACCTGTGGTCCAGAAAATGAGAGGAAATGTGCGGCGTTCATGTAGGCCTACTGTATATTTCAAACTAAACTGTCTCACTTTGTGCATTAATATCACAGTACAGAAGCCATATAATAATAATAATAATAATAATAATAATAATAATAATAATGTCTATCATATCGTATCAAGCTCCAGAGGAAGTGTTACTTTATACTGCTCACTGTGCTTGTATGCATAGTATTAGAATTTTCCATTCAATCAGAAGTTGAATTTGGCTTGTTCTAACTTATTCTCTACTTAAATTTAAAAAAATATATAAAATTTAATTAGATATGAATGACACAGGCATCTGAGGTCTCATTATTCATGTCACTGTTGAATCAATTCCCACAGGAGCTGTTTATGTGTCTTTTTAGAATTAAAAAAAAAAAATGTTCTTGAACAAATTGACATTGTCTCCCTCTGAGTACCCAGTGAGTGCATTTTTCATGCATGTCTGAATGAAGAAAAGCAAAAATGTTCGTTCCACCTGTTGCAAATTGGATTTATTGTCACAAACAACATCAACATTGCACGATAATATATCACTGCAGACCACAAGAGTACAGAGTGTTATTTATAATACATTACGAACATTCAGAACATGGACATGTTTTGCTTTCTCGCTTGACAAAATGATTTGCAATTGCGACAAATTGCAGGGACCACAAGCATAACATGTTATGAAAAACCACATACTTTAATGTGCTTTATGGTGCTACCCTATTGAATAATTCAAATGTTTCAGATTTACTTGAATAGAACACATTTTATCCAAGGCACTGTGTCATTAAACTTATTAATGATGGCAATTACATGCCCCTTTCTTCACAAGCAGCAATGGTGCATTAATGCAGATTATAATCTATTTGAGCCCAAATTATATGGCAAGATTTAGCCACTAGGACATAATTAGGACTAATGATGGATCTCTGATTTCTCCTGCTTCAACTTCACATAGGATCAACATCCTCTCTTTGCCCCTGCCCTGTTGCAATGAATACTATTATTAGTAGACTGGGATGTTTCTGGTGAATAACATGAGAGGTGCTAATTGTTAATCTGACTGGATTCAGAAAAGAAATAGTTCATCCATGTGCTGTGTTCATTTTTGTGAGTTTTTTTTTTTCTTTTTTGCCAGTTGTATTCACAGAATGGAATTTGTCGGCCAATGCAATTTATTTTATCAGTTTTTGTTCGTTTTTGTGGCATAGACAACGATTATGTAGCAATGTAGTAGTATATTAATCATTAACTGTTCTCTGAACTCACCAGTATATGTTGTTTGTTTATAGCATAAGAATTGGGTTTGGATTTTGGGGTGAGGATCACACTCTTAGTTATGGTTAACTATTCAAATAACACATAATTGCATGTTCCTATTACAGGTACACGTTATGAATGTCATTAAGCCACAGTGGACTGTGATTAGCCATATTGAATCATGTGATCCATGGATTCTAGAGGAACTTCAGCTTTCAAGATATTGCAATAGTCTGCAAACCTGTAGTTCCACTAGAATCTATAAACCACGTGATTCAAAATGGCAGCGTAATGTTTCATGAGAAGGAATTGCTTTATGATGGCATGACAATTTGAATAATCTCCTGCTACTGCAGAATGTCGAACCCCAAAAATAAAACCATCTTGAAAAGAAGGGAAACACTGCACTTAAAGTTGCACTTCACAAAGATAAATGAAAGCCCCAGCGCTTAATGTTCCTTAAAATGAAGACGCTTCATACAGCCGACTAAGTTTATTATTCCAGCTGACAGTGCATCACTCATTCACTGGAACCGGTTTCCTTTAACAATGGCTTTCTTGCCTTTAAATGGACCATTTTTCCCATAAAATTAATCAGATGCCTATCATATGCAAAATAAGTGTGCCAGAGACTTTTGTATGAAATATCTTTGTACTGCTGATGCTGTTGTTGACTCTGATTGAAAGGAAACAGCTACAATGAAACTTGGATCAAAAGTATTCTATTTTCACAGAACATGTACAATGAATAGCCACTGCCTTGAAGTTTTTAGACCAATGTTTTTGAGGTTAATATTGCAAGTCCAAACACAAGAGGGAAAACAAATTAATTGCTGTGTCAATAATGTAGTCTCAGAATTTTTGTGCAACAGATGGCCCAGTTCACAATCAGAAAAGAATAATGATTTTAAGTACATTTTAGTTGTGCCTGGAGGAAGAAGTGAGGAGGTGTAATACTGCATGCACGGTCTTAATGTAATAAAGAGCTAACTATTACAAAAACAAAAATAAAATAAAATCAATCTGTTTAAGAACAACAGTCCACTTCACTGAACTGGGAAGTGATGATGCTATTTTGCCTGAAGTGAAGAACATATTGTGCAGTACTTTTAAAAAGCATTATGGGTTGTATAAGTATAGTCACTGCATTACATTACTGGCATTCAGCCACGATTGTGACTTTCACAACCTTTGCATAGTATCCATTTATGCAGCTCGATATTGAATAAAGATTAATTTTTTTCATTGCCACCCATTCTACAGTACATACAGGTAGTTCAAAAAAACATGCTGTGGCTGTGTGGAATGAAATTGAATGAAATTAGTTCTGCTTTAATGTCTCTTAGGGCATTTTAAACATAGCTTCTGCAAGGAATAATTTCTGACTAGCAGTTTATGATTCCGAGGAATTGTTTTCATATTTTTTATTTGCTTATCTCATAAAATGGAGTCACCGTCATTTGTATAAAACAAGCTGGGAGTCACACACGGGAGGTGATTTAAATTTTCTCTTTGTTTTCTATCATTAGCGTTTGGGAAATGATGCTGTTGTGCCGCTGTCACCCCGACAACCAGATGGCTGAATTACCATTTTTAGAAAACATCTTTGATGAGCTAATGATATAGCCACAAACTCGGTAATGAGGCATGTCAAAGTGTGCCAGTGGGGCCTCTGTTGGAATTGGCACATTTGATACGTACTGTATTTACAGTGTCCCATGTAGCCAGCTTTATCACACACACACACACACACACACACACAGAGGACCTTGTCTTGGTAGATAAACACCAACAATATGTCTGATCCAACTCTACCTCTGCCCAAGAAGTCCACTGGCCTGGATTCAATCAACATGTGTCCTTAATGTGAACTTGCAAGTGTTTGATTTTCATTTCTAAAGAAAAACCACGAACGTCAAACCACTGCCAAAATTAATGAAAAAAAATGGAAAAAATGTAATGAAATGATAAAAATAAAAACTTCCATACTTTTGATTTATTTCCAAATCAAAGAACAGAGGCATGCAGAGGAGTACTGTTCTCACAGGTCACTCTGAGTTGAGGAGAACAGTGAGAGCCCACAAATTATTCTCAGACTCAGTCGTTCAAATAAAATGGAGGTATATTGATCAAAATAATGAAAAATAGACAAGAAACCAAAGTGTTGTAAATATTTAGCAGCCTCTTCATATTTAATATTGAGAATGGATTCCTTTAAATTAAGTTTCTCTTAAAATACTATTACATTCTGTGCAAATGAAGATGTATCTGGCATTTCATATTTTTTACATTTTCTTCCAAGGTCAGTACACAGTAGGCGTAAAACATGCTTAAAACATGTTATATGATTCAATTACTTTCATTATTTATTCAAAGCACCTTTAAATGAAATGTAGCTACCGTGTCATTAATTTCAGTATGATGACAAGTTAATGCCAGTTTTGTATTGGTATCACAGCGAGAATACTACATCATCCTAAAACCCAGCAATTCAATTTTAACTGCTGTTGGGGATATTAGCCTCCAGTCTTAATCTCAAAAACCATATGCTCTGCTTTGCTGAAACCTGCACTACAACAGAAATTCATTAACAAATAAAAAATACATATTTTTTATAATATTTCAATTTAACATGTTTTGGCCATCCACGGCACTTGCATTATGTCAAAAAGTAAATTAAAAAAAAACATAAATAAATAAATACAATTTGTTTTTATTTTTGTTTTTCTCTTCAGGTGGACATGTTTGTTAAATTCCTGAAAGAGTACGGTATCGCAAGTCTGAATGAACATGGACTATGTAATGGACTATATCGATAGGTTTGGGGTGAAGAGATAAGATGTCTAATGGACATGCTGCACATGTGCACTTTTGTCTCGCTGCTTCAGTGAAACATCTTTCGCTTTTGCTGCATGTGTTAGTCATCAGCATTTTTTGTCCAGTAAATTAGCAATGACCCTTAATGGGTGACATGGAGCAACTGAAAAACAGTCCTTGCCTCTTGAAAAATTTATAAAAACTCCCAATTAGGGCTCGGATTCACCCTTCTCGTTTTTCACTGGCTCATTTGCAGTGGGACCGTCTCCTTTCGGAGGGGAAGCTCCACTCTTAATGACTAATTAATCATATTTTGGCTCTCTTACAGATACCAAGGCAAACTAATCTGTGGTCTTGAGGGAGAGGCTGAAAAACGCTCACTGCGGGCTAAGGACTAATCAATCATTAACAGGTGATTCCTGCAAGGACAAAGCTCTGAAAGTGATTACAATGCATTCAATCCTCCGAGGCTCTATTATGAAACAAAACAATGTTGTGTTATCATTTATTCATTAGCCAACACATGGGGACACAACTGCAGAGTGTGAATATTCAAAGAGATGCCCCTCAGTTTGAGTGGCATGGGAGAATTCATTGTGTCACTGTATTCTAATATTATACTTTTAGTTTGGGAGCACTGAAACTACATTATGAATAAAGAAATCAACAGACAAATTAATTGTTTATAATAATTCGTTTGAAATAAATAAACAAGTTAACCATGTACTTTCAGAATTATTAGATGTCCTTGTCAATGAAATGGCTTGCCTGTTAAGCAAATTCAGAACTCGAGGCCATTCTTAACAAGACAAGGCTCTCAATCTAATCCCCGTCTATCTATCTCCAATGTGGGTCATCTGAGGTGGTTGGGCTGTGTTTATTTCTGTGTTGCACTTACGGCTCTGATCTTGTTGTCTTTCCATCCAAACGATAATTGAATGTTAGCTCCCAGCACAGAGGGCATTGTTGAAGGCCAACCTTGCTTTTTTTTTGTTATCAGGAAGGTGAACAGAGCCCAATCCGGCAGCGTAGGCCATTACGCTTTTTGATTGCTTAATGGTGAATCTTCCACGATAGTCAACGGGACGGATGACCTCTCGGGAGCTTAAATTCCCTGCAGGACGGAGTTAATGCATTCCTCAGTGACACCACAACAAGTGTGTTACTACCGAGGGCAGCAAGGGGTTCCGTAAAAAGGGGTGCCAGGTCTGGCTGATAATAGGATTTGATACAGTGCCTGCTTTAAAGTGTCCCTACCTACAACAAAGCCCATTGCGCTTATAAGAATTAAAGGCGTGGATTCTGATTTCTGGAGCGATTTCTTAACACTTTCCTTTTTGAATTATACGACATACAGCCTGCGCAGTGGTGTCATAAACATGACAAATAACATCTGTCATAACAGCCCTTGCAACTAATGACAAGTATCATAACACTGTCATCATGTACACATCAAACTGTTATGTAGCTTTTATGGCGAATAGTTCAACTGAAGTGTTACGAGTGATTTTATGCATAGTTCAAAAAAAAAGGAGCTGTTTAAGGCTCCCAGGACTCTCGCTCGCAAACTCTAGCCGCTGTTTATTTCTGAGGCGCATTGATTAAATTTGGACTGATGAGGTCTGACTTTATCAGAGCGCATTTCGTATACTTGGAAACAAAGCAGCAACTGAACCACAAAGGCGTGAAATTGCATCTTAAATATATATGTTTTTTTCCATAAATCTTTTTTCCTTAAACATCCTCTTTTTTGAGAGCAAGAACCATCACCTGTTGGAGTTTCATTGTATTTATTTATTAATTATTTTTGTATAAAAAAAAAAACAGGCGATGACTTGCTCATTACAGTTTATTTGAAAACAGTTAAAAGTGGCACAGTCTCAGCAATTAACAAAGGTACAACTAAATTTTATGTTCAGCCTTCCCACAGCCATTGTGATGTAGACCCAGCATTAAATGGAGCAGATGTTAACTGTACAACCCATTGGTGATAAATGTACAATTTGATGAGCTACACTTCTTAAATTCAAGGTGTAAATGGCATGGTGCAATTGGTCACAGCTGAATTCCTGAATACTTGAGGAAAATTAAACGTCGCTTGGCTCAAACTGAGCTTCTTACAGTCTATTAAAAGACAATAAATAATGCCTGTAGTACCCAACAGAGCTATAAATGCCTGTATATCGAAGGTCCCTAATCCTGATTGCGGAATGTCACATGGTCTGCTGGTTTCATTGTTACTCTGCAATTAATTGATCCATGAAAGCAGTCCATTACACAGTAAACCTAATTCACCTGGTTTCTTGGGTCTGAATGAGCTACTAAAATTGAGGTGAAAGCTATGTCTTGCAGGACCTGTGGTTCTTCAGGACCATGGGTTAGGGACACCTGCTGTGGGTTATGCGAGCAACATTTCTGAATGCTTCTATAATGCTATATCGTTATTACAAATGGTTTGCTGACAATATAATAAATGAGCATGGAGACCTAAAATCAGACAAAATACAAAAATACTCAATCCAGGTGCAATACTAGAGTGTGCCAACAAATTTTCTCTCATTGTAATGAGGAATTTGTCTCTCTTACCTTGAACCCATGAATATTTACCTGTCCTTTTACCTCTAGTTACCTTGAGTCTTATGAATCTTATGAATCTGATCGTGGGCCCTTGCTTTAGTGCTGTAAGCCTAGCAACTGCACTCAAGGTCAAAACCTATTCATCTTTCAAAGCCATTTCCTCTGATCTTACACCCTTTATGCCCTCTCTTTTGAGCACATCCACTGTTGCGGGCTTTTTTCCTTCTGCTTTTCAAACTGGCGTGCCACGCACCTCATCGAGGCCTGATCCTCACAAACCAACATAACTACCTCCCCCGACACCCCCTTTCAGTCTTGCAGCCCTTGAATCTGTCAATCAGAAGACCCTTTTCCTGCTTTCTTGATACACCCCCCCCCCCCTTTTTTTTGGTTGGTCTGAATTGTTTACCTCAAAAGAAGAAAAAAAAGGAATATATCCATTTTTCTCCGTCTCACGCGTATCTCCTTTCACATGACTCTGCTTCGTTAGGCTGATTATTTTTTAGTCTGTTGCTCGTGGTATTATTTTCTCCACCCAGCTAGATCTGGGATGGTCTGATACTGCTTGTGGTGGTATTCTCTACTTACCTTCCCGTTAAACTCCAACTTGTTATACCGCCCATTACACCTCCACCTCTTGGGATATTAAAGCCTCTCTTCTGGTTCCATTTCTATTTTTACATATCCACCCTATGTTCCATCAATCTCCTTGTGGAGATTAATATTAAAACTTTGTATCTTCCAATAAATATTTTTTGCATAACACTAGTATTATTATTATTATTATTATTATTATTATTATTATTGCTTAATGTTACTGTGAAATTTGTGGTGTGGTCAATCTTGAAAATTATATCGGCATCTGAATGATAAACCCCAAGCCTTCCTCCATTCAAAGTATAGAGATCTCTTTATTCATACATGAGTTTTTTCACCATAATTCTGATGCAATATGGCTTGTATGCACACGAATCATTGATGCGTTGCGACTGTCCAATAAATAAATAAAGGGTGTGAACATATATATCAACATATATCTAGAGCCCAAATGGCTAAAGAATATTTAACAATTAAACTTAGTTGGGATTTTTATTTATAGCACGCACATATAATACATGAATTGTTCTTTTATTGATCTCCTTTCAAATTATATCATATAAAAACAGTTTTAAATGTGTATTTTACTGTACGTCACACTTCATAATATTCAATCATTAGTATGTTGAATTTATATGATAGACAATGCATTACATTGCTTTAGTAATTCAGAAACACATTTGTGTTCTGGAGAATCTCATGTGGGACAAGAGGTTTCATTTCACTGATGCTTATTGCATCATAAATAGTGGATGTGTTCTGAATTTTGACATCATCATGACACCAGGGGCGACATATGGCATTTTTCAAAGCAAGCTTGTTGTGGCTGTCCTGATGAGATTTGCTGGAAGGACATTTTGACGGCAGGCAAATATTTCAGTCTTGCAAGGTTAAAAATACAGACATAATGCAATTAATATTCAGCTGGCTTCAATCAACATTTGGCCTTATCTTTGACTTGCAAATAAGGCACATCTTTGTTTAATTTCACAAAACAAGTCTATTCAGCAAAAGTTCAGCAATCAACAAGATGGACTTAAACTAACTGCACTCTATGTGAAAAATGAAACTGCACATTTCATTTTAATCAAAGTTGATTCATCTATTTGTCATGCATATGTTATGCATATTCAAGAAGACATTCATACATTTTATTTTTCAAATCACACTCATGATGTCATTCATTCTTTCATTCATTCATTCATGCATGCATTTCTACTGGCAGTTTGTTAGCAACTCAGTCAGAGCCAGCATATTTTGTATCAGCTTCTGTATTCGCTGTATACATGTGCCTGGATGCTGCCATGCCTTTACATAAGAGCAAACCCATGTGTTTGCTGTGCACACTAATCTGCTTCGGTTCCACTCCTGCTAAAGGATGATTGGCTGTAAAGTCAGAACACATGGGGTATGTAAAACATGTTTCCTTATTGTGCATGTTTTGTAAATATTCATTTAACAGTGTATGAGCTTTGTGGCTTGGTGCATTGGGGATAAGGTACTTATCGCTCATGTTAATGCATTGGCAGGGTACAAGGAATGAGTCTGTATGCAAAAATATTTAAGATAGCCTTTTAAGCTAGTCTTACTTTGTGTTGTACCACTGTACAGCCACACTGTCAATTGACTGGTCTTAATAAGCACATTGAAAATGACAAGAAATCTTGTGTACATTTGGATGCTGCTCCAGTGCTTTTTTTTCCTTCTTTTTTTTTGTTTTTGTTCTTTGGTTCAGTGTGTTCAAAGTTCAACGCGTTTCTGTACCCTCCTGTCAACTCAATAGGCCTTGTGTTTCCTCTACCTTGACACAGAAAAATAGCAGCACTATCTTACTGCTGATATGAAATGGGTCTTACAGCTCCAGTTTAACTGGCTAATGGCAAAAACAGCAGTAGAAATGTAGCATGATAAATAGAAAATCACCAGTTAAAAATCTTTTAAACATGGTATCATGGCGTTCACCTCAATAAGCTAATTCTGGTCATAGTGACACAACAGGCATGAAAGCTAAAGCTAATATTTTGTTTGACTTTTTTCCTTTTAGTCTATGAAGGCTTATTCCTTTAAGTAGAGTTATCAGGACATAACTTTAAACTGAAAATCACAATTTATCTTCAGAGGCAAACTTACAAATAGGCAAACAACGGAACTTTGACAGAACTGTTACATATCATGGTATTATTGAAACAATGAGATTCGGAGCCATGGCAGTGAGTAGTGCTTCCCACAGTTTCCCTGCTCCAGTGTATATGAGAGAACAGAATCCATTTAAATTAATACAAAGTCTATGCAGCAGTGCTTTGAAGTTCTTGTTTTTATTCTTTGATGCAAGCAACCATTCAAAATGAGCACTCGTTGTTTTACTAAAAATAAGTATGTGGGTAGGGAACTACAGAGCATAGAATTTGCTTATTAATAGCATTCAACTAAATCATTGTATTAATCATTAAACTGCCAAAATTGCATGCCATTAGGTTTGCATTTTTGAAGACAAATGAAAACTTAGCAATAATAATAATAATAATAATAATAATAATAATAATAATAACAATAATAATTGTCATCATCATCATCATTGTTGTCATCTTCTTCATCATCTTCTAATAAATTGAATAATTAGAAAAAAATAATATCATAATAGAAAAGACAATGTTGGCTCTTTTACCTGGGAATAGTACTAACTGCTAATTTACCATGAAATACTTCTAACTGCTAATTTGGTATACTTTTTATTCATTGGTCAGTAGTGTGCATGGGGTGTAACTTGGGAATGCTCATGGGAATTTTAAGCGTCACTCAACAATTCCAGAAATGCAACGCTAGTAAAGGGCTACATAGTTTAGCCTAGTATACATATAATGATTAATGAAACTCCCACTTTACAATTGGGATACAACAGTAAGAAAGTAGTTTGGTGTGGGGACATCAAACACATTTCCAGATCTGAGTTTTTACAGAGGCGCTGCAGTAAACAATAGTAATGTGTAGAAACTTTAAATACAGTTGACACATAATGTTAAGTATCTATACCAATGGCTGTTGGCAACAGAACATTAAAGAATGCTCTATATAAGGGTTTAAAGCAGCATGGGTGAACATTTTGTTTCTATTAGTAATTTTGTTTTGATTTCCAATCATTGTCAATTTAAATCAGTTTATTGTCAGTTGTGATTATTAAAACACTCACGCATGTTCAGGAATAAATTGGGCTCCAGTTTTTTTTTTTTTTTTTTTTTTTTTTGTCACTTAATTCTGCCCTATACTTTAAGTTCCTGAGTTTCCCAGTTTTTAAAACATGGATTAAAAAGTTGCTCTCAATATCAAACTATTGAGAAAGTACACGCTTGATGCCTTGTCTTCTTTCTTCTGAGAACCACAGTTGCTCTGGCTATAGATGAAAAGGAAGAGGAGTTCACTTTCACAGTTTGGTCTTGTTTCAGTTTGTTCAGGTCTTTGCTATTTAAGTCAAACATGTGTAGAAGTTTCTCATTTTATCTATCATTGCCATGCTTTAATATCTCGATCTCATTTTTTGTGATATAAATGCTTTTTTTTCCTACGTTATTCTCTTTCCTGAGGAACATGGTGTGAAAGTAATGATGGAGAGAGTAGTCTGTCCACAAAAATAGCAGATTCTCAGATTCTCTCTCTCTCTCTCTCACTCTATATATATATATATATATATATATATATATATATATATAGTATACTGCACTTTCTGTTTATGCACCCGCCACTGAAATTGATGAGTATGAACCTCAAATGTCATTAGTGCATGTGCCCTATTACCCGGAGCAATTTCTCTTGCAACTCGGCCCAATGAAAAATTCCCTCCCTGGGTGACACAACAGCCAATTATGCACCACTCTGCAGGCACAGTTGGCACTGGTGTGGTCAGCATTTCATGCCAAATAATGGGGAGTGCTATCGCCCCGTAAGATTTGTTTATATTCCATATTTACACAAGGTTAGAAAAATAATTACCTCAACATTTTTCATCAAATGGCAGCAATTAATTTTCTCAGCATTAATCAAATCCTAAATGACATTAAATTGTTATGAGCAGGTAAAATATCACCCCTAAAAGCATCAGTGAATAATTAATGGTTAACAACATAGCTCAGCAAGAAATACTACTCCTAAATAAAGGGAAAGAACATTCAGCACTGTCTTCTGGTTAAAAATAAAATCAAAGAGAACAGTGGCATAACTGCAAGAGCCACAAGAATAAGCAACCAATCAACCACAGCTGACTAATCATATTTTACTGGACAAGACTTTGCCTCTTCAGTGCTTAAATGGCAAAAGCATTGGTTGAAAATGGAATTCAGTGAAAGTAATGTACGCATGGCTGCAAATCTGTCCTTGGAAATTTTCAGGAAATAAAACATAACTTTTACAAGGAAAAGAAATGCTGCTTTTACGACTGATTACTAGAAACCTCCTGAAATGGTTCTTTCAAACGACGACTGAAGACCCACCTCTTCAGGCTGCACCTCTCCCCATCCCTCCCTTCCCCCCCTGTAAATGACTAAACTTAGGGTTGTAACTAGGCAGCTGTTTAATAGGTGACTTAGTTGATGCGCCAGTCTTAAAGACTACTTGTATTTTTATTTATTTTTATTTTTCCATAGATTGCGTTGTTGCCGTTCTCGTTGTTAGTGTTAATCAGTTTAACCACCAGGGTCCAGGTTGAACTATGCGGTTGTTCCCTGTACTTGGACCGGTACTTCTCTCTAGGGGTTTCGTCATACTTGTTCCTGGTTATGGTTATACACTTTGTTGTACGTCGCTCTGGATAAGAGCGTCTGCCAAATGCCTGTAATGTAATGTAATGTAATGTAATGGTTCTACTTATCTCAGTAATCTTAGGAACCCTCTGAAATACTGTAAAGAGGGGTTTCTTGTGGGGACAAGAAACTGTCATCAACAACAGAAAAAAATGAATGTATAATTCCAGCCAAATATGATAAAAAATTACAGGGGTAAGTGGCAATCACTTATCGAGAACCTACAATTCTTCTGCTTCTCTGATTCTATGTTTAGAATACTATTAATAATTTGGGTGAGATCATTACTTAGTACTTTGACACTGTATTGATATGAGTATGGATATGAATATACATTTGTGCATGTGTATTTGTGAATATTTAGCCCTGTGATATGCCTGTGTGTGTGTGTGTGTGTGTGTGAGAGAGAGAGAGAGAGAGGGAGAGAGAGAGAGAGAGAGAGAGAGAGAGAGAAAAACTGAGTGTGTGTGTGTGTGTTAAATTCAGACAAGGCACTGAGGACACCCAACTCACACACATTTCATATATTTGTAAAATAAATAACTGAAAGGCTGCAATTCCTATGCTTATTTGCCACCATTCTTTCTTCATAAAAAATAGTGCCAGCATCTACTGATTTACAAATTTTCACAAAAAGTGTTGTGGTTACCAATGCTACTTTATGAACATAGATCTATGACAATGAAAGTGTATCTCCAGTAAAATTATACGTGTACATATGTAATCAGGAAACATAAAACATGACATGGTCAGTTTGCCGAAAGTAACCCCGCAACAAAAAATGCTTGGGTGCAGTGCACTCCAATGTTGCTTTTATACAGTTCCATATTGCTTTTTTCTACTTTTAGAAGTGTTTGGGACGTAAAGGATGACAGGTTTAGGCAAGACCTCAGGAGCCAGACAGTTAGTTCACAGTACAGAGCTACTGCAAACTTTATAATAGAATTAAGATGTCTAGATAGGAAAGGTCAAATTCCATTTATATTCAATTTATAACTTCTTTCATGTTGCGTTTTCGCAGTGATTTATTTACCTGCTTTGTTTATTCCTATTTTCACCAAACACAAATCCATGATCCACTGACAAATCCACTGAGTTTAAGGCTCACAGAAATTCTGCCACCAACAGAGAGCTTTCAACATGAGTGTAAGCGAAACTGTTGCACCGCATTCTTTGTCTCTATAATTGGAATTGTCTCACAACTGTGAAGATAATGTGTTGATATCATATCAGGATTGTTTGAATTCATGGCAACTTTTGACATGCAAAGCGAAACTTCTTCCTGCCTGTTTAATCAATTTAGAACCGCAACCGACACATTTTATCAAAGCGTTTGAGGTGTAGTTAAAACTTGACAGTTGAGAACACAGCAGCAGCGATGTTTTAAATTCACAACACCGTTGGACGGCAATCCACTAAAGCTAATTTGTGGCACTTAGCCTCCAGAAATCTTGTGTTCAGAGTGGTGAAATTGAGGAGAATGGCTACATTAGTCAGTTTGCTGAGCTCTGACATGGGAGATTGATGGTGTGCCCAACACTTGTGTTATTTTTCATAACAGAAAAAATGCCCAGATATTGATGTCAGCAGCAAAGCAAAATGCATTTATTCCTTCGTGTCAAAAAATCTAGAGAATAATTACCAGGTTGCACACAGTGTAAAAAAATAATAATAATAATAATTTCAAAAAAAGACATTCCCATAAGAATTCACCATCTGGGGGTGCAGTATGTTTTTGATAGCCTCTGGCTGAATTCAAATAGCACACATGAGACAGACATATATTCTGCCCAATACACGTGAAACATACATTGAATATGTTGCAACTAGTACATTTTTACTGGGAAACCCACAAATATTACAAACACAGATACAATGGACATGGCATGTAAAAATTAATTTAAAAAATAGTGCAGTAAAGAGACACAAATGCAATTAAAAAAAAAAAAACACAACAAAAAATAACAGAACAAATAGAATAAAATTTAAACTACTACCTATTATGAATGCTTTTACTACTAGGACTACTACTACTACCACTACAAATAATAATAATATTAACACATTATTATTATTATTATTATTATAATAATAATAATAATAATAATAATTATTATTATTATTATTATTACCACCAGGTATGTGATATGAGATCAGGAGGTAAAGGAGGAGAGTGGAGATAGCCAGGCCATGACTCTTAGTAAATTATTGCTGAATTATGTATATTATATACTTGAAAAGGACCACAATTTCCCACAGAATTATTTACTTTGACGAAAGGAGCACAGTGATGAATGCCTCGTTTAATTGACTCTGACAGGTTATTGTCAGACAGAAGAAATCCAGTGAATGCTCATTCGCTGTAAAACCGCAGAGAAGAGAACGTCGGAAGGGAAACAGGGAAAAATAGGAATTGCTGCGAGTGAGGCTTTGAGAGATGTTACAGAATAATGAAGTCATTCTCAGACAGACCGCTCATGTGAGCACATGGTGTATTTCAATATGGAGGCTTGAGGACTGAATCAGGAAATGGCTTTCCGAGAAGAGCCACTGTGGAAGCGGCACGGAGTTCAGATCAGTGTCATTAGGCGTTGCGGTACGAAGCATCACGATGTGAAAGCAAGAAGAGAATTATCTGAGCGTGAGTGGCCTGCATCACACTTTCAGGGCTACCTTGTTGTCTGGCAATAATTCCGCTTTTATTTTTTTTATTTTTTTTTTCATGCTACCACAAATGGTTTCTGCATTTGTGTGTACTCAAGACAGACATATTTTTGCCTGGCTGTTGGTGTTTGCTTGCCAAGATAGCGAGCCCATCCAGGCCCCCTGTTATTTCCAGAAGAGCCGAGCAATTACTGGCCGAGTGCTTCGGTTCACAGAGAAGGCAGACAGCTCCATGCTGCTCCTTACACTGTCAGGCATGACCCTGCTTAACAGGAATACATAGTCTCAGAAGCTGCACTGACGGCTTACGCTGTTCTATTTGTGAGTAGTACTTCTTGTGCCATTTTAAAATGCACTTAAAATGCAGAGTGTCAGGTTAGAAAGACTGGGGTTTGTATCATGAATGGAATAGATAGAATGGTTGCAGTAATTGGATAGGAAAGTGTAATCAAGAGATGACATGAAGGTACTCAAACCCGTATTATTATGCAATACATCATTAAAACTCACATATGCACCAAATAGAATGTATTCATTTTATTTAATCATGTGATAGACGATTTGACTCAATTTGATCATTTACATTTGGAAAGTGAGATGGCTAAACAACATTATTGCTTTTTCTTTGGAGTGAGTGTTCAAGTTTTCATTATCTATATCCTAAACTGCCATGTTGACTTTTCATCTTACTTCCATTGTAGGGTCTATAGGGGCCATTTTGGGCCAACAGGTCAGACTTGCATCACAATCACGTGATCATGGTGGGAGAAAACGGATCACATGGTGGCTGGGTGCAATATGTCACTTCCTGTCCTGAGCCCGCTCTTCTCTGTTCTCCTTGTTGCTGCTCTCCACTTGTCTGATCGCCAGGGGCCTGGAGGCCTCTGCACAGCCTCTAAAATTACAACTACTGGGGAAAGAGAGAGTGATGGCCTGCAGGCATAAAGGAACACACAGAGAGATGCACTGTATCTCAAGTTATAGCCACAACCAGCGGTTTATATCTCCAAGTAAACATGTTGTACTGCAAGTTAGCTAAAGGAACTGCCTCCACACGGAATCAGTTTATTTACTAACTTTACACACTGCTGTCATTCTGCAACATGTAAACGTGTGTAGTCTAAGTACAACGAGCCAGCACAGCTTCCAGCTGCAGCAACGACTTCCCAAATGTGTGGAAGAATCAACAAAGAAAACCACAACAGAGATGCGGACGCCTGTCCAAGCCAGAGTTTCTTTGGACCAACAAACTACACGACCAGACACACGGAAACTATCCACGCTCTAGCAATAAGACTGAAAAACTTTCACGCATTAGCATAGGAAAACATCTGTTTGTTCCTTTGTTCCTTCCATTTTCAATGTAGTATCTTATCAAGTGTTCATAAAATGTGTTTAGACTGTATCACATCACTTGTTAGTTAACTACAGTTATCTAGCTAGGGTATATACTCTGTTACTAATAGCAACACTCTAGTCCCCTTTCCATATCCTCTCTTATTTAGCCCTTTAGGATTGAGAAGTTTGTTTGTTTGACAAAATATATTTTATTAAACCTCATCATGGGTCTGAGTTTATTTAGACAAATGATTTGTCTACCACCGCAAAGAACGTACGCATATTATGCTATTGAGTATTATTTTGGTGATTGATGTTGAAATTCATAATCATGATTTAACAATTAATTTTCTGAGATTAATTATGAGCCTGATTATACCTTTCCACCTTTTGATTAGATGAGGTAATATATATGTATATCCCCTGCATTCCTTGGTGTATTTGTGTGAGGATTGTTAGGACGGACACATTTTATTATTTATCCCCACTATTCTATAATTTGTGGAGGTATTGCCCCCTACACCATGTAGCGCTACATTTCCCGCTTCTTTGCTGCATCTTTACTACTGACTTTCATGTCTACTGACATGTCTGCGGTGAGTTGGCATCCACCCTTACACTTTTCAGTTCATTGGGACATTGCTTTGATGTGAGGGGGAGGGGACACTGCAGAGAACAGGCAGAGCAAACAGGGCCAACCACTCAGACACAGTGCTGTGTAAAGCCGGAGGGCCTGGCAAGAAAGCAGAGGGAAACCAAGAAAAAAAAATACTTGGGGAAAAAAAAAAACAGAAAAAGGAAAAGTAAATGGAGGTATTAAAAATGAAGAGGGATGGAGGTTTCAATCTTTGCTTTGAGTGGGCTCAGAGCTTAGCCTCCAGTCTTGGGTTCTGCTTGCTTCACATGGTTTGAGTCTGCCCAGGGGTTAGCCTGTCATATGAGTGTGAGGTATAATGATAGCCCCTCAGCATGTAGCCGAACTAACTTTTTCATCACAAGTATGCAGTACAGTAACAATACAATGTTAATCACTCGATGAATGTTCTTCAAGAAACCGTGGGCTAACCAGCAACTAGACATATACTGATAATAACATATGTTGACAATGTACATAAATAGCACATTTAATAATCAACATTGTCATAATGAAAAATTTGAAAAATATTTTTGAACACATTTCAGCATAAACCCTGAAGACGTACCATTAGCATTGGGCTGGTTTGAGGTTGGTCTGGCTTGTTGCTTAAAATAAAAATTTAAACAGCATTGCAGTGTATGTATGGTAACTCAAAAATAACATGTAGTCTACACGTAAATAAGCATCTTGGTGAATTGCCTAAGATGGTTAACTAGAGTGTCACGCTTAGAAAGGGAAAGCGAGTCCATTGTAAAGATATGATACATTTCAATGTTAACTGATTTTATATATATGTGGCCCTTGGGGGATATTGATTTGCCACTGTCAAGCAAAACTCTCATTGATAGTTCTATTTTGACCATTGTTATGCAAAAACCTCTCGTTGTTAATTCTATGAAAACAATGATCAGGAAAAATAGACCTTCTCCTTTTTATTCCATATAGTCAGCACCAATTTTGGTTGTTTTTTGTCCTTAAATTATTTAAGAGAATTGCATGAAACTGTAACTAAATCAAATTTATCTAGTTGGCTTTTTAAAATGGTGTGGTCACAGAGTGTAGACATTGCTTTTTTCTAGACCCTCTGAAACAGGGTTACAAGCTGGCTTTATGCTAGGTTCGCTGTCAAACGTTACCTATGTAAACAGTATTAAAATTCAGCTGGGTTTTAGGTAAAAATGGTCTCACGGCATGCTTGTTATCCCAGCTAGCTACCTACTGAGTTATATTCAAAACAGTGGTTAAACTATAAATGCAATCGTTCACAAAGATACAGAAGAAAATGCATCTCGTAGCAATGAGTTAAATATACGGATCACCAATTCTACTGTACAACTAAGGGACAAATGCACAGTGTTACTTATCAACATTCATTAAATAATGTTTTCATGAATTAAGCTGAAGTTAGTGTGTCTATGTTTGGGTACCCATGTATGCACACATCATGCACCCATGGCACCCCTATTATTTCAGCTTCTGAGTCTACCTAAAGAAGTGACTAAGCGGTCTATACCCCTCCAGATAATACTCGTCAGGTGAGAAAAAAAGAAAGAAACAGCAACCCCACAGTCAGAACTGTGTCCTTGCTACCTCTTGTGAGAGTCTTCTGTGCGTTTGGTACTGAGTAATAGGGTGGCAGTGTAGCATAATTATTAGGGGGGTTAGGTTTGTAATTTTGAGGTTACAGGTCCAGTTCCCAGCTGTGGGACTCCTGTTGTACCCTTGAGCAAGGTACTTAACCTAAATAGTTTCAGTAAATATCCCTCTGCATAAATTGAGTGCATGTTAAAAAAAATAAAAATAAGCGGAGTCTCCCTGGGTAAACATGCCCCCATGTGTGCCCCTCATTTTGCAGGAATTGTGTCACCTGTTGTTCTCTCTGTGTTAATATTTTTTCCTTGTTTCGACTACCTGTGTCTTCTGCCAGCATCGTGTTGTGGAAAAGTTGTTCTTTTGTATGCTGCGTAAGATCATGCCATATTTTCTTTGCTTCACCTGCTGATTGTTCTGTTATGTCTAATGAAATAATATTGCTTGTGTTGTCACTCCAAATTGTTCTCCTCTCCATTGGCGTTATATTGCTGTTCTGGAACATGGTCTTATGACACTGTGCATCATTTTTCATTGCCTCTATATCCTGATCTGTGAATTTAAGTTTTCTTTTTCTCATGGTTGGCTTGCTAGTTGTTCCTGATTGCTCCTCGTCCATTTATTGGCACCTTGTAATCTTTGAAAGTGTGCCATGCTGTTTTGAATCCTTTTTTAATGACTGTGTACATCCACATATTTGTGAATGAAGACATTTCAATCCTTTTATTGCATAATTAGACCCAGCCTTAGAAAAATGGTTGCCAACAGAGCCAGCCTACCGCCACAATGCAGCAAATGTTTCCTTAGTAAATCTAACCTAAGATATGGCAATTAGAAACACACTGAAATCATATACTCAATAATGCATATTGGCTTACTACTTACTGTGAATTAAAGAGAAAAACATTACACTAGACATTCCATTAAAATGACCAGCAGGGAGGGAGGGAGGGAGGGGGGGGGGGCAAGAGAAGGACCAGTAAATGGCCTAGCCAGAGAATTACCCAATTCTAGCTGTAGCACAGGGGGAATGCAATAAAATTAAGTAGACTGCTAAGATGGTACACACAAACAAGGAACTCCACTTAAACTGAACTTAATTTGTCCTCCACAGTCATACATATTTCACCCAGCAGGAAATGAGGATGGACTTTATTTGGCAATGTCAAATTTACGTACTGACCGGTGTCAGGTTCAACTATGGCAAGGACGGGTTAGTATACAGTGTGACAAAAAATATTTCTAGTAAATAATGCTAAGTTAATGAAAGCAGAGCTAAGCATCGTGACATCATGGTCAAAAGATTAGTTGTTTAAGCCTTATTAAAAAAAAAAAAAAATCAAACGCACATAAATTCAGAGGCAATGCAGTTTAGCTACTGAATACTTCTAATAAAAATGAAACTATGCTCTACTTTCAACAACAAAGATAATATTGGTACATTGTTGCATTCACCAAATAATGAAATCTCCATTTTCAGGCAAATAATACTGCCAACATGTGACTAGGCCAATGATAACATGCAAATCTCCACTTCCACTAGCTTCTCCACTCTCTACCATCTACAAAATGTAAATTACCATCAAGGAAGCCTCAACAACCATTACTTTAATGGAAATGAAGATGTGTAATTGATATATTCAGTTGAATGTCATCAATTGCTCTTTAATTTTATTAGAAGGTGAGGGCATTAAAACTCCAAATTGCAATAGTGGTGGTGTGTAGCAACATTGACTTTCTTCTACAGCAAGGTGATAAAGCTTTCCGGTCATGGTGATCACCCTAAATGTGTTTACCTGTGCAGATTTCAGTGTGTCTTTTAATTGTCTAAGTATTTCACTTTGATGTTTTGAGAGGATAGAGAGAGAGAGAAACAGGAACAGCCTGATTATCTGGTCAACAGAACAAGCCACTTTGTAACCACGCAACAGTGTATGGTCCATGAACAATTCACACATATCAACGCATACTGTTACTCACTCGCCTGCCATGATCTATGAACACTGCATGAGGGAAGACCTGTCATTAAAACACCAGATGAGTGCAGTGAAGAAAGAGCTGAGCACAGGACATACAAGATAATGTGTGAAAGGTCATTCAGTTATGAATGATACATGTTCTCTTTAATATAAAACTGCAGTGGAAGATCAGTTAAATACATAACTAATTGCTGATAAATATTCATAATAATCACCCGTGGGATTATTAAAACACCAGAGCAGGACTGCATATTTTATGTGCCATTCTAATCATTGCTGTATGATAATGAGGCAATCAAAATCTGTAGCTGCCTGCCCATCAAATTTACTCCGCTTTTTCTCCTGAAAAGTCCGAGTCACCTCCACACTGCCCTGAATAGAAAGAAACAGTCCATTGATGCTGATGCAGATACTTACTAAACACTCTATTTTAATAATTCTTCCTTTGTTAGTGGATGCTACGACTACTGAACAAGGGAATGAATAACGGTTCTGTCTATGTGTCTGAAAACTGCCGCTGCCCCCAGTCTTGAAGTATGTTGATTTAATTACACAATGTTGCTGTCTAAGGTCCTGAATACTGGAATCACCAAAGCCACTAAAAAGCTGTAGAAGTCCATGGTTCTGAAGGCACAGATGCTTCCCTGTGTGAAAGTCCCTGAGCTCAACATGTATAACTACACTGCATACTAACCACAGCACATTTACATAGAGAGAATGTCTCATGCACTCAAGTTCTCACATAAATGTAGTCTAACCTCAAATGACAAATTGTACTACAATTTGCAGAATACTCATTCTTGCTGGTCAACATAACAATTTACACATTTTTGAATTAATTGCAGGACTCTCACTAATTGCCACATGTTTGTGGTTTCATAGTAAAAGAAGATTATAATTTCACACCATTAATGACCCAACGTGCTAAGCTCTGATCCATATTTGTTTGTCAGTACTGTTAAAACACAGCCAGAATTTCAACGCACAACATATAGACATGTAATCAAACATTTGGTATCAACATAAACAACAAAGAAAGCTTCCAATGCTGGTAACTGCAGGTTAAAGCTGTGTCCTCGTATGCTAGGTAGGTGCTCACAACTGACCCAAAGCCTACTTGGAGAACTCATTAAGTTTATTTTTGCACTGATGTACTATTGATTTTGATTCTGAAGTCCAGAAAATGCTGCCAGATTTAATTGTAGAGGTTTTTCCATTGCAATTCACATGCCAAGACCAAACATATTTATATTTTTCCATGTAATTTTTAACCCTTGTGTTTGATCAATTATCTTAATCAATTATACACTCATCTCCTGGGAGCAGAAAACCGATCAGTTAACAGCACTGGTTTAGCTCATTGGCCATCAAACATATGTATGCAGACCATTGAATCATTGGGTAATGTAGAAGTACATCTGCCAGTGAAAGTATGCATGGAGTGCCTGTGCCTGTTGGGAAATGTATCAATGTCAAGGCAAATAAGATGCAAATGAATAATTACTGCTACCATACCAATCAATCAATTAATCTTATTTTACATGACATAACCCATGGTTGCTTTTCCAATATAGAATGCTTACAAGTTATTTACAATCAATGCAATCTCCCCTTACTATCCTGATTTGATAAGTTGATATTTTGCTAATAGTATTTGTCGAATGTGTCAGGTGTTTTAATAGTTTTCAACCAATTTAGTTCCTTTTTTGCCAAATTAGGCATAGGACATATGTTCACATGCAAATGCACAGCATACTACCCCAGACTGCTGAGGGCAACATCCCATTTGTTGTATTTAATGACAATTTAATTAAAAAGTTCAAGTTTTTGAATAAATTTGTTTTAATATGCCAGTATTTTCTCCTTTATTAAGCACGCACATCATATGCATTCTTAAGCCGCATGTACACACACTGCAGCACTGAGAATTCTGCGATATTTTCCACTTGAGCAGAAGCTGGGGCTGGCAGCATCATTACTCAGAGTTCAGCTCTTCGGAGCACCGTTCTGACTGTGGAGAGAAGACGCTCAGGTAGAGGTCAGCTCCCCTGGCTACTCTGACAGGACCCAACAGCTGCTGTCGGAGCACCGGTAACCCTGCTTCATAATATAACCCGCTGGGGAAATTACTGGCTTTTTGGGATGAGCTGCATTTCATGATTATGCAGCTCCAAGCTCCTTAGTTCCTTAATGTGTTTCATCCTGCTGAGAAGTGCAGCATTCAATAAGTATATTTATGATTTGCTATGTAGCAGAATTGTAACTATACGTGCATGTCAATGAGATAATTATGTTGGATAAGAATAATAATAATAATAATAATAATAGTTAAAAGAGTCTGGATCGTGAAGTTGGCAGGCAAACAGAAGTAAACTCAATTGCTCTTTAAATAAGGTTCCACCTCCAGTCCAGGCCATACCTTCTCCTGTTTCTTGGATTTTTCAGTTTTACAGCTTTAATATTTCTTTCATTGGATACAACTGAATACAACTTAAGTCTGATTTGATTGCATATGCCCTTAAACTGGCCAAGTGCATTTCATTGAATCTTGGGAATTGCTTACTGATTGTTTATTGAGAATGTAGTCTGCTTTCATAACAACTAATAATCTATTACTGGCAAAAAATTGAACTGAAGACTTCACGAAAAACTCAACGTACTCAAAATAAAGTGTACTACAATTTTCCTATTATCAAATTATGTATGTTGTTATTTTGGACCATTCCTTCAGTGATAACTTGTTACAGTGAAGTAAAAAATAAAAAAGAGGAATGCACCAATAGTTTAAAGGTGCCAGACTGACAGCAAGTGAAACAGATAGATTTATGCAAACAGAATTACAAATCCAATGGCTGTATGTTAACAAGCTGGCAGTTGTCAAGCCTATTTCAATGGGATTACATATCGGAGACTGAAAATGCACCAAGTCAAGTTTAGTATTACATTTACATTTAATATGCAACCATGTAGTTTTTTTTGTTAACATATTTTAATAGGGTGAGTTACATTCTCAGGGAATGATTCTAAGAATGTACAGCTACAAAAACAAATGTCAATTTCGCTGCAGACTACCCATATCCCATATAAAAAAAGTTCACCACTGCCTGGTTTATCTTTCACAGAGTCAGGCAGAAGCTTGCACACCCTTGCAGGCTTACTGATCTAGAAAATGAAAGGTTGAGTTCTTTCGCGTTGGCCTGTTTTAAGAGGCAGCTGGGAATTAATGATATAGAGTTGACGCATGTCTGAGAATACCTCAGAATTAAGGCTGACCCCATAAAAAGCTGCAGTCTCCATCTAAGCGTCCATAGGCATTGTCTCATTTCTCCTTTACTTTATGGCCGCCATTTGCTTGGTGGACAGTACCCTTTGCAATCCCTTTCATACGGCAATGGTATTTGCTGAGATTGCTTTTATATTCTGCTGCAAGGCGGTCCCACCGAGCACCTCAAACTTTACGAGTTCTTTCATATAAACGGATGCAACATATATTGAGTAATATACTGTAGGTGACCAATGTGTTCTGAGGGAGTATCAAATGGGAGGCTTGCAGAACCGAGCGGCATATAAATCAATCATGAACTAATGCAATAAAATTTTAAAAAGCTGTATTTAATATACAAGTCTATTTTGATTCACTAACCAACATTACTTGACTGAGTAGATATGCTTTCCCATTGAATATTCTAACAGACAGAAAGTAATGCATTTAAGCTCAAACTGGAAACAAAAGTAAAAATCCGGAATATTTTTCACTTGCAACACGAAAAGGATCTGTGTGTGTGCGGGTCATATAATTTCTCTATGCATCTCCTCAACTTGCTAAAATTTAAGAAGTACACTGACGTTGGTATCAAGCAGTTTGTCATATATTCAAATGTGAAAACAAATGTGTTTCATATAATATCCTCCAGCTAGTTATGTGAGCATGAAAGATCTGTAGAATTGCCAACCAGAGGGGTGATATGGCAGACTGTAATTTGGTTTGCTTGACTGTCAACCCTTGACAGGTTCTCCCCAGGTAAGCCTATTGTCTCTATTAGCTTCTTGAAAGGTTGACATAAGTTCAGTTTTTAATGATAAAGAGTACTTTCACATTTAAAAAGTATATCTTTTGTGCAGAAAATGTAAAAAACTGCCTCAGACCTTTAATTAATAATCATCCAACATAGAGATATGGTTTTACCCAGCTGGATAGTGTACTATTTTATCTGAGGACAGATGGGGGGGGGGGGGGGGGGGGGGGGTTGCGGGGGCCACTCACTTTGGGTACTTTTTTTTTTTACAGTGAATGTGTCAATATAGACTTTATTTCAGACAAATTGTGATTCTCTTAATCACAATGCCCATGGTCTGTATATCTAATGGAGAGGAGGTGACTTGATATACATATATACTGGATTCTGTGGCCCAACAGAAAATTATAGAAAAACCACCTTGTGCCACAGACAGCAACATCCACAGCTTTCAAACCAAGTGCCATCCTCTCATCTTCTTGAGGTCAAGAGTTTGACCTGGCTCTGTGAGAACCGGAGGTTGTGATGCCTTGTGAACCTGCCGCGTTGCAACCTGTCTCCTCCCTTCACATATCTATGGTGAGACCTGAACCTATTCCTCCAAGCAGCATGGGGCCAGGTTGATGATATGCCTGAGAAAACGTATTAAGTGAAAATATTGTGCCAAAGTGGAGCACTTTTATTTTACAGGGGTGTGAATATCATCAAAAAAGCCTTGAAACTATGGGAAGAAACCTGATCTCATTCCTTTCACTGCATTTAGCTGAAGTCCACAGAGATACAAAGGTCAGAGGGCCAGGTTTGACTTCCTCCTGCTCCTACATAGCAATCACTCTTGCACTTCCCACCTCACGAGAATACAGTCTTATTGACTACCTGTAGGATGAGCTGGAATGTCATGTTGCATCAGAGACCAGTGACTAGGCACATGCTTGACTGCAATTTATAAGTTAATTGGGACAAACCCCTTAGTGCCGCAGAGTGGAAAAGGTAGGCATGACCCTATAGTCTATCAATCATTGGTTCAATTTGATCATTTGACAATTATGACCAGAAGTCGACCCAAGTGGGATGTGATTTGCCTCATCTCACCACAGGTTTGGTTGGATTAAAGCAGGGTGTCTCAGGTAACAGCTGTACAATTCCTCCTATCTATGGACCAGGTGCTCATAGAGCTGTCATATATCAGTGCAAAATATGTCTCTACTTGGATAGGTTCTAGCTTTACTGTAGAACTATGTGGTCATTTTACTGTTGATTTATATTTTAATATTTACTGGCAAGTCAACAAAAACATCACATGAATGTTTATTGATAGTACTGGTTATGCAACAGGGATACAGGAGGCACAAATGAATATTTTAAAATTTATGAGGAAATTCTTCTTAAGTTTGACTCACGGACTTGCACGCTTTTTTTTGCTTTTTTGTTTAATACAGACATGTTCGGCTATCTACAAAATTATTCGCAAAAAAATGTTTGTGAAGAAAAATGTTACGGCTGCATTTCTTTGGTCAAGGAAAAATATTGATTGAATCCAGGCCAGATTGCCACATGCATCACCAGACCTGCAATCTCTATCAATTATAATGGTTACAGCTCATGCTGCTAGTCAATTACTTTCACAGTAAACCATCTGCTAGTCAACACTGTTGGTGACCAAATTCTCTGTCCACATAGTAATGATACTGTTTATCAGCCGTCACCTCTTCAATAAAATGCCAGAGTATTGGCGTCAAAGGAGATGTTGCACATTTCCTGGTAATAACCAGTGACACAATGGATGGTTTCACTATCAAAGCACACAGTAACGCTCACAGTTCACAGATTTGCATCTTCAGACTGAAATACTGCTGCATGGGAAACAGATCTGCTTACAAATTAAGGATCATTATTCTGTCTTTCCATATTACTGATTCAGATGAAAGAAGTGCATTTGAGATTCATTTGCTTTAAATACACTCTCTGAATGTTAATCATTGGGCTGTACATTGCTGACTGCATGCAATCAACCAGTAGACCCTATACAGTGATATTTACATGCAGTCAGCTAATTGATTATATATATATATATATATATATATATATATATATATATATATTAATTTAAATCATGAAGTTCCTAGTATATTCTCAAAGGCTGATGTTCTCCGTCAGTTTGCAAGAGCTCAACAATTAATTCCAAGCTGGATATCTTGCCAACTTGAAAAGATCAATGAGTTTCTAATGTCCCAGCAAGATCAAAAGTTCTCTTGAAGATAAGGCAACAGCAATATTCATACAATCATCAGACAAAGATTTGCACCATATGGAACAATATTCTTAATCACAAGTTTATTTATTTACTTATTTATTTATTTACCACAAAAGTGCCGTGTTCAAATGGAAATGCAAATGTCCCAGCATCTCTGTTTGCTTTTTCTAGTCAATTTCACATTTCTCAGAGGTGCTGATGTGTGCAAATACACATTGTATAACCATGATGCATAAAGGCAAATCTGAATGCAGGCTTGTGTTATTAGTTATTTCTCTGCATTGTGTTAATCTGTCGAAACTCTCAAGCTCATGCCCTTGCCATTAAAAAATCAAAATTACATGCAATTTCTTTTATTTTTTTCTTTTTGATTTTTATTTTTTATTTTATTTTTTGTTTTTTTATTTTTAATTTTATTTTTAATGTCAATAAAGGTTTTTTTTCAGACAAATTGAAAATCAAAATGCCTGTGGTCTGTATATGTAATGGAGAGGAGGTGACTAAGTTGCTGAGAGTCAAACCTGGTGAAAACGGTGAAAACTCATTTCTCAATATCTCAATAAATAAATTAATAATAAAAAATAAAATAAAAAATGAAATAAAAAAATTAATTAATTAAAAAATAAAATAAAATAAAACTAAATATATTTTATTGTATTATATATTTATATATTATCATTACTTTTATTTTATTTTTTATTTTTTAATTTAATTTAATTTTTTATTTTGTTTGTTTGTATTTATTTATTATTTTATTTTTTATTATTTTATGTTTTTTATTTTTAAGAAATTAAAAAAATTAATACAAAATAAAAACAAATAAAATAAAATGAAATAAAATAAATAAAAAATATATGTTTCATTTATAAATGTATTCATTTATTTATTTTTTTATTAATAAATAAAACATAAAATAAAAAATAATTTAAAAAAATAAAATAAAATTAATTTTAAAAATAAAAAGAAAGTTGCTGAGTCAAACCTGGTGAAAACATGACTAATTTTGCAAGAGCAAAGCACCCTTATGGAATCAGCATGTAGGTTTGCAGACCAATAAAAAAATAGATAAATAATAAAATTAAATAAATAAATAAATAATTTAATAAAATAAAAAATGAATAAAAATACAAAAACTAAAAAAATAAATTAAAAAAAAATATTATTATTTTTTATTAAATAAAAAAAAAAAAAAAACTAAAATAAACAAAAAATAAATAAATAACTAAATAAGGCTGTGCCTGAGCCACCTTGCGCTGCGGGGTGGGAGGGATCAGGGACAGGGCTGTGTTTAATTTGGCTGTGCCTTGTTGTTTAAGTCGCTTTGGATTAGAGCATCTCCTAAATGCCTGTAATACCTGAGCTGACCTGCTCTGTAGGGTGGGAGGGATCAGAGACTGAGCTGTGGCCAAGCCGCCCTGCCCTGAGCCTCGGCATTGCCTTCTGCACAGGATGCTGCCCACTACTCTGTTACAGTCCGTTCAGCCACAGTTAGCTGCAGCACCAAAGTGGTTTCCAGCTACAGAAGAAGCACAGCAGAGCTGCTACAGAAGGACACTAAAAACTCTAAATCCCAGCACAACCCCATTCCTGTCTTCCTGCGGTTTCTGCTATGGTCATGATTTGCATTCACATATGCACGTATATAGGATGTATTATATAACACGCTTCTGTTCATAAAATATTTTTTCTATTTGTTCTAAATCAGGTTTGTTCACTTTAAGTTTATGAATCGTCTTGACGAGTGTTTCTGCATGCATCACATGCTTCCAAACAATACAAAATTTTATTTTAAGAGTTTTTAACATTTACTGAATGAGTGATGCTATTAGTGTCATATTCTACCATTCAAAGGTCATGCAAACCAGCTCTCCCCGAGTATGGTGGTGTTACCTGTACTGTGTTCCTACATCACTGCTGCTATACCACCCACACTCAATCCGGGAGCACTGCAGCTGAATTGTGCCAGCTCCTTCGACATGTTCACATGAGAAAAGGAACGTTTAACAAAAAGCAAGCCAAGTACATACTCTCACTGACACTAACACTGTGGTCATCGTCTCAACCGATGAGAGGCTTCAAAAACCCATTAATGGGTGAAGCCACCAATTGCTGTTAATCACTAATGGACATGGACTAATCAAATTATATTTTTATCTTTACAAGCTATTGTGGTGACTTGTATACAGCTCTATCTAACACCTACATTCCAGCTAATGCTCTAGACTCCAGAGCAGTGATCCCATACTGTGTCATGTCTCCTGGCTGCCTATTCGACTAAGAATCAGGTACAAATTCCTTCTGCTTGCATTTAAAGGCATACTTGGCCAATCCCCATCTTATCTCTCTGATCACCTGTTCCCCAACAATCTCTGTTTTCAAGGTGCTGGATTTCCCCCAAACTCTTCTTAAAGCAGTCAGAAATTGATCTGTCTTTTATCAGGCCACTTATCTGTGGAACTCTCTTCCAAGGTTGAGACTCTGGCATTAACTGTAGCTTGAAAGCCTAGCTAAAAGCATACTTATCCGGGTTGCCATTTGAGACCATTGTGGAAATAACTGGGATGTCTATTTTTGTTGCTGTTCATGCAACCCACGGTGCATAATCAATGCTAGCCATGCCAGTGCAGGCTGTGGCCAATAAGTCCATGGAGTAGTACATAACTGAATATCAATGACCCAGGAAGGGTGGGCAGGTCCCCCACGTTACAATTAAATAGAGACTCCTTTGGTAACTCTGGAACCTGCAGCCTGTAGTCAGGGATTAACAAGTGGATAACAATAAATGCTCACAACAATGAGTCACAACAAATGATACAGTAGCCCCACCCACTTTGAAGCTCATGTCCAATAACCAATCTTTACCAGCCTGGGAATACCTTAGCAAAAGGATAGGTATCAACCTCGAGGAGAAAACCATGTATCTTTATTTATTGAAGGTCAGCTGATGAATATATCTTTTGTTATATGTTGTCACAGCGGCAGTGACACTGCAATTATATCACTACTCCAAGATGACAACATATCCCAATGCCTTTTGACATTATTTTAATCCTGTGCTGAATTCCACAATATATCTCTGTTTCATGAGCACCAAAGGTAGGAGGTTGTCATTGTCTGAGTATTCCCAGCCTTTTCCATTTCAGGAAGCGAACACTGGCATAGCCAAACATCCATGAGCATCACTGCACTATCCATTGCTGTGCAAATATTAAATGTTGTCTGACAATGTTAATTCTGAGCATCACCATTTCATTTACTGGGAAATATACAAAAGGTGAAAAGATTTGACATTTTTACCCATTACAGTAAATCACAATGTTCTGCTGATCCCAAAGCCATTTGATTTGGCCACATATCTGCTCTCAACTTATTAAAAACCTTTGATCTCCCTAGGTCGCATTAGGGAAATGACTTTATTAAATGTGAGAAAGCTCAGCCTGTACTAATGCACACATTAGTACCATCTCAAAACACTATGCTCAAATGGCACTTGCAAACAGTGACCTGAGCAAAACACAACTGAAGTTGCAACATTGTTTTTTTCACCAGAAATTTCACCAGTTTTTTTAAAAAAGTTTTTTTTATTTTTTGCCCTCAGAAACAGCGTGAAATAGCCTACGATGTGCCACGGTAAAGATTTTGCATGTTTGTGCTCCTCCATTGTCAGCTGGCATTCAGGATACAAAGAATTAAAAATAGACTTTTTTTGTGATGGCACAGAACAGGGAATGGATGTCGCCGCTGAATAACAACACAATACACTGTGACAGCTGAGTCCTCCGTAGAAGTAGTCTGCGGGGAAATACATGGAAAGAAGCGAGCCTAAATAGCCTCATTAAAGTGCTGCAACAGAATAAAAAACTGTTTGTTTACTGTGGAATATAATTCAGACTGGATGGAGTAGAATGCGAAGGGAACACCTTTGCGATTAATGAGCTTGAACCCACTCAATAAAACTTTCTGCTTCCAGCATCCTCAGAGCCAACCAAGAGAACATGCTTATTGTTTTCCTGCATTTGAACAAATATTACTGAACAAATCAATTTATCCTGTGAAACAGCTTAAGCGTGGCGGTTAGCCAGTAACCCAGATGGTCAACAGTCGAGGCAGCATTCAAACGATGCGCTACAATGTAATCTCATGTGAATAATACAATGGCTAAGTGAGAGTATTTTCTTAAAAAGTGGCACTCGAAGAGCGCTTTTGAGCCTTATTAGCCCACACATGGGTCATGCTGCACCCAATAATCACTCTGACTCTCAACAGCGAGCAATTACTTGAATTAAAATTGAGTGCTATGTGCCAATTGGGCAATTGTGCAATGTATAATATAAGAATATATGCAAATTTCAGTATTTACCATCTACTCTTTCTTTATATGAAAGCGACATACTAGCCTTTTCTATCATACTATTGCCATAAACTATGAGTAGCAAAACAGCAGAAATGTGGCTTTTTAAGGCCTGTAGCAAGCCAGTAGCCCTCACCTCAACCTTCTCCTGGTTCCTGTCCATGCTATACATTTTTGTAACAGTGACTCTGTAAAAATAGTTAAACAAATTGTCTTGACATTAAATAAATGCATTACTACCTAAGTTTTAGTATTTTACACAGCCACACATGCACATACACAAATATACACACAACGCATGTATCTTATCTGTATATTGACAAATGAACAGTATTGACAAATTAAATGAAAAACCAACATAAAGTGTCTTAGTAAGGTGCTGGGCCACCACAAGTCACTAGAACAGCTTCAAAGTGCCTTGGCATAGATTTTACAAGTCTCTGTAACTTCACTGGTAGGATGGAATACTATTCTTCCAAAACATATTTCCTCATTTGGTGTTTTGATGATAGTGGTGGACAGTGCTGTCTAACACCTCAGTTCAAAATCTCCCATAGGTGTTCCATTGGGTTGAGATCCCCTAACTGCGAATGCCATAGCATATGATTCACATCTTTTTCATACTCATCAAACCATTCAGTGACCCCCTTGTAACCCTTCCCTCTAAGGGGACAAGTGGACCCAAGCCATATAAATACTGCACTCCTGACCACAAAAATGCTTAGCTAAAGGAAACGTGTTGCAAGATATGTGCTGGATAAAAATGCTTTTTATTGATAATTATTTTAGTTTTTCATAACAGAGCTTTAATGAAATGTAAAGGTTTTCGTGTTGTGATTTCAAACTGCAAAGTACCCAGAGTACCTATACACAAATATAATGCATGGCTGTCCACCAATCAGAATAGAGTGCTTTCCTTGAGCACAGGCACACTGCGGCTTCAGAACTACCAGAATGGAGGTCTCGCTGAAATTGTTCAATGAGAAATTCAGAGGGGGGTGGTGTGCAGAAAAATGAATCAGTTACATGGTTCACTTGTAGAGTTCTTCTTCTTTTATAAAAAGCCCCATCAAAGTTACAGTGACCGGCAGTGCATGTTTCTCACAGTGTGGATTCCTTCCACTTGAGCCCCAAGATCAGTGCTCTCCATCTGCTTGCAGCCATGCCTGTTAGTCTCTTCGGTAATGTTTGGGGATTATGGTCTGGATTCAATCAATTGTTTTTTTTTCCAGTAGCTGAGATGCAGTTAAATGAAAATCGTTAATTTTTAGTCACCAAAATCTACTTCCTAAACTGTGTTCATGTGTTTGTGTGTTGACTGAATCTTCACCAGTGTTCTCACTAAAGGGTTAAAAGACCTTCTACTTCTGTTGGATATCTATAGCAGTTTTTAACCCAGTTTCTTGTGTTGTGTTTGACACTGCTATTACTTTATGTGTATTGATGCTTAAAAAAGGTCAAGCTGTGGTAGAGCTGGGATTGAGAACCACGCCATAACCATCCAGTGTTAATAGAACTTTTAGTTCCACTTCCAACAATGTTTGATTCCCATTCTGTGGGTCAATATTATTTCATTTGTGGCAACAGATAGAGATATCAGCTCTGAGCCCGAGGGACCCACGGGCTACAAGATATTATGTGCTGTCACTTCCAAGGACACTGATATCAGGGTCTTTTAAGCTGTCAGATCGTGCCATTTAATCTCGATTTGGTTTGTGAATAATGGCCATGGGCAGGCACTTAGCATTTTCATGAAATATCTCTCTACACCGCTTCACAAAGATATCTTTAAAAAACCCTGTAGCACGTATGCTCTGACAAAATAAGTGGGAATCCTTGTCGGACGGCGCTGAATTTTCAAAGTATGCCATATTAAGTATTAATCTAACTCCCATATTTTGACAAACATTTCAACTTATACCATCAATGCCACTTTAAGATACTTGTCATTTTCATGGGCTCTCGGAGCTGTAAGGAATCCCCATGAGGATTTCTGGTCAAATATAGCATTGTCTGCATTGCTACGAAGATCTGTTTGAGTCAATCTGTGGAATATCTGTAATTTTAAATGGAGACTACTAGTAAATGCTGCAGCAGTCCTCTCCTACTACAGTTACTTGTAATCACAATAAAACACAAGTGCATAATTCTTATTTCATGTCAGTAATTAAACAAAATACTGATTTTGCTGAGAGTCTGAAGGCATGTGGTTCCTCCTGGCTATCATATCAGAATTGGAAATATTAATTAGTCATCTCTCATAACGCGTGGAAGCTAGAGGATCTATGCACGCTTCTTGGGCCCCCTGAGTCAAACTCTGAGTTAATTGGATTGCAGCATTTTCAAATAACAGTTAAGATCTGCAGTGATATCAGAACACAAAGTACTGGAATGGACAAAATGCGCGGCTGAATGTTGTGTTGAAGGCCGTGTGCCAGGTAGAAGAATAAACGGAGAACATATTTAAGTGCCCCTAATCAAAGAAAAACAGCTTAGATTTAAATTTCAGTAAATGCCAAGGTATGACAAGGTCTTGTGGGATTGGAGGGGCGGGGAGATGAAAGATGGGTAACACCCAATTAGCAGTGCAATATTCAATTTTGTGAGTTCTGAAAGGAGACATCCTAAAATAGAATGGCAAGAACAAATGCTAAATACATGCAGTCTGATTTGGAAATTGTTCAGACCAGACCTTACAATTATTTCCTCCAGGGTACCTACACTAAGACATTAGTAAGTACAAAAATGCACCTAGAGGAGCAAACAAAGTGTCCTTTATGAGTGAGCTACAAAAGTCGCTACAAAGACTGAAGCAGAACTTGCCTACAAGTTATACTGAACAGGATGTTATGTCATAACCACATTGTTTGCAAACAGTATGGGTAACTGAATATTGAACTGCACTGCTTTAAACACTCATTCAATCTGCCGGTTGCCTACTTTGACTAAAGATCATCAGAATGTCCATCTTTATGTATTGGAGTTATTCACCAAGTAAAAGTGAGATGATTGACAATATAAAAATTGATGGTAACATGGTAACGGTAACTACAGGGGTGCAGTGGATAGCACTGTCACCTCACAGAGAGAAGAGACCTGGGCGGGGCCTTTCCGTGCGGAGTTTGCATGTTTCTGCATGGCTTCCCTCCAGGTACTGTGGTTTCCTCCCACAGCCCGAGGACATACAGGTTAGGATAATTGGGAAGTCTAAATTGCCAATAGGTATGGTATGAGTGAATGGTGTGTGGGCCCTGCAATGGATTGGCAACCTGTCTAGGGTGTATTCCTGCCTCTGGGACCCATGCTGGGACCCTGCAACCCTGACCAGGAATAAGCTGGTCAGGATTGACAACGACTAGCAATAATAATAATAATAATAATAGTAAAAAAGAAAGAAAAGGAACAGAATTGTAGCTGTAATAAGCTCAAAATAACTAGCCACATGTATGCTGAAAACATAAAATGTACAGTTTTTGCAATCGTTCCATTCACCTTATTATCTGAGGGGAAAAAATTTTTCTGAGGCTCCCCATGCGATTGATTGACTTGGTCAAGCTATCTGTCACATGTGTGAAGGTGATGTCGTAACTATAATCTCGCCTGCCTTGGAATATTGATTCATAGCTATCTTTTTGAACAGAGAAAATGACTGAAGTGAAAGAAAAACCTAGTAAGGGCGTACTCCGTGTGTGTGCAAGCAATCATTTTCACCGGGAGACAAACAGCAAGACGTCCTGCAGTCTTCATCTTCTGCATTTGCCGGAAAAAGCCACGGCCATTAAACTTAATAGAGTGAGTGGTGGCTGCAGAGTTTCCCTAAGAAGTGGGGAAGGATGAACAGTGCTGGTTATTGGACTCAGGCCATTATGTGGACTGAGTTTATTCAGTGGATTTGTTCCACTGAGAATTCTACATTTCTTAATTTGCACTCATATTCATTACTTTAATTCTTCATTGAGCAACTCATAGCGTATCTTTTTTTTTCTTCCTTCAACAATTTCAGGCCTCATCTGCTTTTACAATAAATAAAATGATTCTCCTCACTGATTTATAATTCAAAAGCACTTTCAGCAATAACACAAGCTTAAAGACAATCATTCTGCAAACAAATATTCACAGCACTATGGTGCAACCATAATGGATATTTCTTTCATGGCTGTCATTTGTCCACCTGTCTGAGGTAAATATTTCTCTAAACTGTCACAAGAACAACATTATACCAGCTGATAAGGACATGGTCCATAGGTGCTATGAACAATTGACAACATCCTGTTCTAGGCTGCTGAGAGGGTGTTATTAGTTGATACACCCCATGAAATCATATTCATGTGTAATGTAATAGTCAATAGTGTCTTTCCGCTCTTAGCAATATCATTGATCTTCATCAAACTTGCACGATACCATAAAAAAGCTTCATCATGGGATTCCAATCATACCCATTCTGCAGCATGTGCATGTGCAGAAGGTTTCTATAGATTCAGATCAAGGAAACATGCTGATACAATCCCAAATTCAAGCCCATTACTATATTATGGAGTTGCCTACCTGCAGTATAAGTATAAACTGATATGAAAGCAATGCGGATGTCCACATTGTAAATGTAAATTAGCCCTGAATGGCTCAGTGTTTTAGCAATAATAATTAATAATTAAAAAGACTAATGTTGCAAACTTAGGTACAGCAAAGTGGTGCACAATACATCTCTTAGTGAATTTAGTTCATTATATCAATAACATATCACTGTAAATTCCAGCATAGAGCATGTCAGTGCATACTGGACATGCATTTTATACATGGTATGTTTGTGTTGTAATTGCTTGTAATTCATGGGATATAGTTTTGCCTTGAAAACCAATTACTCCTATAAAATGTGTGTAGCCTACAAAGTACTACTCATTTTTTAGTTGTTTTTTTTTAGTTTTTAAGTTGTTATTTTATTTATTTATTTATTTATTTATTTATTTATTTATTTATTCATTCATTTATTTATTTATTCATTTATTTATTTATTTATTTATGTTTTAACTTTTCTGATTAAACAACATAAACAAAACATTGTATACTACTGATGGGAAATCATGTCAATCATGGGAAAATTAAAAATCGGAATGTCAACTGAACCAAGGAGAATTTTTTATGGATTTCACAGGAGGTAATCATTATTTTCCTGATAAAATATCAAGGGGGGGATTATTACCCAGCACTCTGGTATGTTGGCTGTCTATACCCAATTAATATTTTCTTGTTCGTGCAATAGAGGTGCTTGTGTTACGTGAATTTGTCAATGTATAATTAGCATTTCCAAATGTATTCAGTTTATTTTTATTCTTAATAACTTTACCAAATTATGAAGACTGTTCAATGAAACAGTGTGCTGACATGGTAAGATTATTATTATTATTATTATTATTATTATTATAAATTTTTTGAGGAAAACTTCTGGCATACACAATTTATGGCCATGTCATGCCACACATTAGAATACTGTTATGGTTTTGGGTGGCTTGAGCATTCTGCTCTATTCCTTTCCACCACTGCTTCTCTAATTAGAGTTTGTCACATCGTTTGGATTAATGGTCTGTAGGCATGCAGAATTCACTCTGCCTACAGACCCCTTCCGCGCTGATTGGTTCAGAGCTCGGCAGGCGTGTTGATTGCATTAGCTGCAGCACCTGTCTTAAGGTGTGCGTTCACAGAAAGACGGCGCTTTAGTGTCATCTACACACAAGAGCCGGTACTGGTAACCAAACAGTGCTTGTCAGCACTTTGTACATTATATAAAGTTCACGTCCAAGAATTATGCCCATAGGCGTTAATAATCTCTTGCGTGGAAATTATATAAGGGAGGTATCTAGTTTAGCACGTCTGTGACTCCTTTAGTCAGGATTGTCACGGGGTAGAGAGTTAGGAGGAGATCAGTTCTGCAAGTTGTGCAGTCAGTCCTCTCTCTCTCTGAGCTACCAAGGTTTTTTTTTGAGTGCAGTGCCCAGAGGTTGGGTCTGCATCAGGTCGCTCCGTTGGGCTATTGTTTATTTTATTTTTATTATTTAGTTTTGGAGAACCTATCTACTCCTCCCCCTTGGTTCGGAGTCCTCATTTTGAGGTTCCCTTATTTAGTTGGGATATTCCAGTGGAATAGTAGTCGTTTCTGTTCATTTATCTTTACCCTTCCTCCATCTCGGAAGAGATTTTGTGGCGTGCTCAGCTTTTAGTGAGACGCTTTGAGATCCCTGTTCGGTTGTGCTTGGTCTCCGTCCCCCAACCCTTACAGAATACTAGCACCAAATACAGCCAGGTGACAAATTAAAGGAAAAACAACAAAGTGTTTTAGTAAGATGTTAGGCCACCACAAGAACAGCTTCAATGTGTCTTGGCAGAGATTGTAGTCTTTGAGACTCTACTGGAGGGATGGAACACCACGCTTCCAAAAGATAGGTGTATTGATGGTGGTGGAGAGTGTTGTCTTACACGTCAGTCCAAAATCTCCCATAGGTGTTCAGTTGGGTTGAGATCCGGTGACTGCATAGGCCATAGCATATGACTCGCATCACTTTCATATTCATATTCATCAAATCATTTAGTGACCCCTTGTGCCCTGTGGATGGGGGCATTGTCATCCTGGAAGAGATCACTCCCCATGAGGATAGAAATGTTTCATCATAGGATAAGCATAGCTTATTGTCTGTACAACATATTTTATATCACCTATATGGCCTAAAATAGCTTTCTTTGCTTACCTTTATTAAGGGTGATGTGAGCAGGGCACTGTATGAAGTCAAATTAAAGCCTTCCCTAAAGTTTGTCATTATCCATGTTAATATGTGTTAATGTGATTCATTTTCAGACCAAGTAGTATGTAATTATGGGAATTATAGAGGTCTACTGTTAAATGGGGAATAGGCATCAAGAATTACTTTGTCTGACAAAAGCAACACTAAGTTAGTGGTTCATGGAAAATATTTCCATGTAAACTAATAACATAATGATAAAATACATTTCAAATGTAAGCTTACATAAAACTTGTTTATATTTTGTTATTTACAAGCTTTGGTACCATCTTTCAGTTGTTTAGTATTTCCTTTAGTTTTCCCTGACGCATTGGAGTATATGACTTGTACTCATTAAATTACATTGTAATCTGTAGCTTGAGTGTTCCCATTGGCCCTATATTAATTAAGGTGTGTGTTTCTCGTTCCTGTGATAGCCTTGATTTTTTTTTCCTTTTTTTACTGCTCTGAAATGTTTCACGTTTACTTTACCTGAATGCCCTTTCTGAATTCAAAGGCTCGCTTTACAAAAAAATGACCATTAAGAGAAATAAATAAATAAATCCGATGGTCACAGTGATGGATGTGTGTGCTTCTGCACACGAGCACGAGGGTGTTAAACACTCCTCTACCCTGTGACTTTCCCCAATGGATAGCCAGCCAAGCCAGTTAGCCCGGTTAAGTTGAAACGCACCACTCTCCGGACGCAATTACCCACAAGGCAATGTATCACTCCTCGGTTGTTCAGGCTGAAGGATTCGTAAAGAGATGGTACAGAGATTTATGGTGGAATACACCGATTTGGTCAAATTTGTGGTTTGTTCTTACACAGCTGAGCTGATCCGACCTGGAACAGCTGACCTGATCTCTTTCCTTGCTAACTTTACAGAAAATAAAAATAAAAGATTGTTAAGCCCTATCATAAAATAAACTGTCTTTCTTAAAAAAAAAAGATTGTTTTATAAGATGGCAGACATTATCAGAAGTCATCAGAGACAATCACATATGAACTGTCATTATTGGAGGTTTCTATTAGCAAGGATGTGTATTCCTGCTTAAAATGTTGTGTCAAAATGCTCTGCAGCTCAAAAGTAATTTGGCCTTGTGAACAGAAACTCAACGCTTTCGGAAGTCGGCCTCGTATGAAATATGCTCTGTATATAAATGTAGTAATTGAAACAGTCGCGGTTCTAATATAACTTTCCCCACATTTTAGTTGGAAACACTTGTATTGGTTGGCGTTTTACGCATAATTGGATGGGATTTTATTTATTTATTTATTTATTGTGGATTCTGACACAAATGTTCCCCAGACAGACTCAGGTACAAAGCTCACTGTAATTGCATTTGAATGTAATCCATAATCATGTACATTGTCAAAGACACACACATTTAAATCAATTTCAATCCCAGGTTTATGTATATGGAGTCTTCATGTACGTATGGCTCTCTTTAATTATATTGTGTTACTTGTTACAGTATGTATACTCGTTATGTATAAAAACACTTATAACACTAGAAAAGCACGCTTCCTTAAGAGGCTAACTAAGTACATAAGTACATTGTAGAAAGCTCATATAAAGAGTGCTCTGTGATTCAGAAAAGCTGATGCATTTAACATAGCTCCAGCCCTACCACTGTATGCATACACTACAGCTATTATCATTTCAAAAATATCAATTGAAAATGTTATATATTGCTTCTAGCTTTACTGGAGTAGGGTCCTATATTGAAAAAAAAACTCTACATTTCATTTGATAACTAATAATGCAAGCTAATTTACAATCCTTCTGTGGTTTCTATGCCTACTTCAGGTTATTCAGCCCTCATGCAAACCACATAACTCCACAGCTCCCACTGGACTGTAGTAAATCACTCCTGAAAATTGTTCTGTTTTTACTCATTGAGAAAAAAAACTAGAAAACACTTATCTCCGTGTACATTAAGCTTGTTTTTGTTTTGCTATGTGGTGTTGGAATTTGCTTTCCATGCTATCAATACACTTCAAATATGTTAAATATACAGGGGGCTTGAACATGTTCACAGGACCCATTAGACTGGAAGCAAACAGGGACAATGCAATTGTCAGTAAATGTATTTTAATGGACATAGATGTTGTTCACCGAGTAGTTTGATGTTGTTGTGACTGACAAGTCAATGGCCAGTCACATTACATTGTTTCTTAGTGAAATTATAAAACTTGTTTTATGGATTTGGCTGGGTGTAACTCAGCTTGAATGCACGTAAAATATCCAATGCATTATTTATATATTCTTTTTTTTTGTGAAAAAAGCAAAATTAATAAAAAATAAATAAAAACCTATTATATTCCTAGGCAGGAAGCCAGAAAACAATTACATTTCCAACATACATGGAAAATTCCAAGCTGATACGGGCATGCCACCGCATCTGACACAATTTTCTTGTACTCTCTCTCTCTCTCTCTCTCGTGTGTGATAATGAACATTGGACTGACGTGGGCTGTGGAGCGCTAGCACTGAACATCATTTGAAGTGTCTTTTGTCAGGTTGGGGACTTAGCTCAGCACCCATACAAATGGGGATTACACGCAAGCACTAAGCTATTTACAACTGCATTCATTTGGCATCACTGACAAGGCAGACCGAGCACAGTCCTTTTCTTCAAAGAGAACATATTTCACAATGTCAGGTAATCTCTGGAATGTATGTTATTATATTCTTGGTACAGTTTCAAATAATGTAAAGAGATGAAGAAGTGTGAACATGCTACGAGAAGATTATGTAATGTCAAGGCCACTGCGGATTATATTCCCAGCTACCTAGGTGTGTGTCACGTCTCCATAACAGTAAAGTGTTTTAGTTCCTTTTAAGGATTTTTGAACAAAATTCCTTCAAAATGCAGCTGTTTTTGCTCTGTCTCGATTGTGTTTTTTCTGTCGTTCCCCTAAATAGAAATTGCTGAACATGCTGTCCTCTCTTTTCATAACTCAACTTCCAATTGACCCAGATGCAACTGGCCTACATGAGGGTATTACATTTATCAAAGGATAAAGGAGAAGGACTTGGAGCAGGAACTCTTCCAGAGAGCAGCTCTTCCAGAGAGGACATCTTAAGGATTTTATATCGCTGTTTTTCTACAGGGCTTTCTGAATAATAATTCAACCTTCAGCCAAACAGCGTGTCGTTTGGAAAGGATGTCATGCCGTTTGTTTAATTTCATATTTACTACATTTAATTTCAAATTTCTGTATGCAAATGAGGTTTTCCTCTACCTACCGACATCATTGACATGCCTAGATCACACCTAAAACCCCCATTGTGAATACTTCATTATGGCACTCTCTAGATTTATGTCCTCTCCCTGTGGTGCCACGCCTCCAGAGCTTACAGCCACAGCTTCACAGTGGCCTCATTTCTTCTGGGAAATAATAAATCAAAGGTGAATATCAGTATATGATTACAAAACTATGATGTCCACATTAAATGATGACACCCACCCCTCCCTTGGTCCCACCCCTACAGAATCTGCATTGGGTGGGATTGTCAAAATGTCATGTGAATAGCATACTTTAGAAATGATAAGACAATATTTTAAGAAAGGAAGTGGGAAAATTGCCTACACACTGTGGTAGCACAATAAAGGGGAAATATTATTCTAGGCTTTATTATTTTAGGTGAATATCATAATTCAGAATAATTACACTAACAAGCCTATACTATTCTTCCTGAAGCAGACAGCACACTCGTTCACCAGTACCCCAGTTCAGTGCTGTCAGTTTAATGGATTTAATATACACAAATCTTTTCAGAATCTCAAAAATGTGTACACTGAATGAGAGACGCACACGTATCAAAAAGTAATATTCACCTGGGTCAAACACGGCAGTCATTTTGAGCCACAATGCTCACCACACAGCAAGTGAGGAGGAAAGGGTTAGACCATTTTGCAAGAAGTACATTTCCACTCAGAAAAATCACAAATGGACACACACGCTCATTTGTGATTATCTCTCTCTCTCTCTCTTTCTCTCTCTCTCTTTCAATTTCAATGTAATGAATACTCACAAATGATCTAATGGCATCATAAATAATGAATTTAGTTACTATATTGTGTTTGCATATATGACAAATTGTTGCATTATTTAAAACTTGGGGACATGGTCCAGAGTGAATGTAAGCATCGCTGTGGACCAATGTGTATGCGTTATCAAGAATATGAATCGCACCTTTAATTAAAAAGTTGACTTTTAACAGATTTTGAATGCATGTGTCTCATGGCCGCTAAATTAGGTTTGGGGCAAGAGGAGGCAATTTTCAGTAATGTCAGTACTTCATCAGCGGCTTCAACAGAGCCCTATTGAGAATGAATGATACTGCTCCACAATTTCTGATTAATGCCTGCAGTTCAGTTGTTCCTGGCACAGGCTTTGGCCACCGTACAATTTAATGGTAATCAGCCTAGGTCGGTTGATTACAAATCTGGAAAAATATCAACCGTGAATAGAAAGGATGTTTTTCTAATTACCAAGGCAAATGTGCACTGCTGTTAAATTTATAAACTTAAGCCAGCTGAGAAAAATTGTCAAAATGAACATTTTGGAGTTAGAGTTAAGAAACTGGTTAGGACCTGAGAATCTTGAATGAATGACCAAAACGGTGGAGGAGGCACAGGTGTACAATGGCGGTATTGAGGCCTCACTTCATAGGGATGCTGGACAACACTGACATTGTGGACTGGTAGACAGTCCACAATGTCTACCAGTCCAGGTGGAATGCCTCAGATACTGATAGAAACAAAGGCTTTTATTTGGAGGCTCAAACACTAATTCATTGCCTTCAGTATCATTTCTATGGCTAAGTTTAAGGATGTCTGGTGAGGAGTACTCTAACAGGCAGAGTGAAGAAGTCTGTTTTTGCGAGTGAGATATAAGGGTTCTTTTCAGGTTTAGTAAAAAACAATAATTACTGCAAGAACTTGTGTGCCCACTCTGGGAGGCAAAAATTACATTTACATTATTACATTACAATAACTTGGCAGATTCCTCTTTCCAGAGTGATGTACAGTATAACTCTCAGGAATGCAAATATGTACTCACCAAAAAGGCACAGAGGCCCATTTACAATCTCTAGTTGTGATATTAACCTAACTAACAACAATAAAATATCCACCTGTACCTATTACACTATCCAAAAGGAAATTCACAGAAAGAAAGAAAAAGAAAGAATATCTAAAGGGGGTCAGGGGAATTATGACGCATCTGAAGAGGCGGGACTTCAGTTTGCCTCAGAAGATGGACAGGGTCTCTGCTGTTCATACTGCATTGGGAAGCTCATCCCACCACCAGGGGGGAGAGCAGACAGGAGACGTGACCTTGAAGTGCGGGCACGCAGGGCGGTGGGGAGGGGAGGTGCCAGATGCCCAGACGTAGCAGAACAGAGGGATCTTATTGGTATAAAGCACCTGATGATCTTTAGAAGATATAATGAAGCTGTCTTTTTAGCTGCCTGATCGGCTAGCATAAATGTGATGCGAGCTGACACAAGTAGCCAGCAGAGGAAGAAGAGGAATTATCACAATGATGGAAACATGGATCTAGCACGTGTTCCATCTATTGCTTGTGGCCCATTTCAAATAGTGAGGGAAAAAATGCCCCTATCTCACACACATGGCATTCAAAAAGAGAAGCTCTGAGACAGGCCTAAATCCACAGCTGTTTAATATTCTGTCTGCTTTTGACCAAACCGTTCTCAGTTTATTCTGGGAAAAGTCACCATTTATAAGTGCTTTTCTTTTTCTTTCCTTGGTTGAAATCAACAAATCATCGGCCACACATCATGCTGCCATTATTATTTATGACACTCTTGAAAGAATGAAAAGTCTTAGTGTGCAAAAACATGAAATTTGCTTATGCGACACCAAGGTGATGAATTGCAAAGATTTTTTGAACATGGAGTTTTTTGTGCATTCTGATTAAACGGCAATAATTATTTAGCCCTTTTTCAGCAATTATGATTTTTATATTTAATTGTTGTCAATCTGAGCAATAACAAAATTTGGTACTGGGGAAATAAGTGGTAAATGGACAGAATAGTGGATCTGTTAGAGAGAAACAGAATAAAGTCAAAAGTATATTATGTTTATGGATTCACTTCCTTACCTAAAATGGAAGATTAAGCAAATGTGAGTCACCTGTGGGCAACTGCATATTTCTCCATAATCACTTTTTTAGCACCCAGGTAAAATGAATGTGTGTTTCCAATCTGATGCCACAGTTTTATAGAGCCTTCCGTGAACTTTGTGAGGAGCTATCTGTTTCATGGATACTGCATGGACGTGTGGTAAGGTTCACTGCATCCAGTGCACAGAGATACGGTAGGACCAAGTCATGCTTGTGGAGTCACAAATAAGTCTCAGATCTTAACTTTCGATCAAAGTTAATTGGGAAGTCTCAAGTAACTCCCAAGTTAACAGTACTGAAGTCACCAGTTTGTAAATTCGGATATCAAGTCTCAGGTCACAATGGAATGGTTTAATAGAAATTGTAACACAATTGTTAAGTTTAAGGTTTATGTTATTTGTTTTGCATAAGTTTATTATTATTATTATTATTAGTAGTAGTAGTAGTAGTAGTAGTAGTAGTAGTAGTAGTAGTAGATAACATATTTAAAATAATAGGACAGGTTACCCGAGGACAGATGATACTAATATGCAGTTTAGTCATATATTTTTTATTTTATTTTTTAAGATGCATAGTATGTGCAATATTACTCTCAAGACATTTTGCTCCTCACCTCTTCCTTATCCCTGCTTTTGCTGAGATTAAAATGTAATTTTGCCAGAAAATAAAAACTATTAACATTAATCACAAACCCGTAAGGTATTATTCATGTGAAACCAACATTAATTCATATGAAATTAATAATTGAAATATTGATTTCCGGAGAAAGCATAGTTTTACTTTTATTCAATATTTTTTTTTTTTTGTTTGTTTGTTTTTTTTTTTTTTTTTACATTTATTTAACATTTTATTCAACAGATTTCTAGAGAGAAAAAAAAAAAAGCAGGGAATGGACCAACATTTCTGTCCTGTCTCTTGGCACGTTCGTAAACTTTTAAACCAGTTGCGTGGTTATAAAATATTTGCATTAAATATATCAATATGTACAAGATCTACACTATCACATGTTACCTGAAGGAATAAAATCTAATGGTGAAGACTTGCTTTCAAATTTCAGTTGGGTAACTTTTTTATTTTTTATTTTATATATCATATAAGTTATTGTTGATCTTGATCTACGTATCTCCAGTGAGATTCAAGTTATCATTAAAATGTTTATTTTGCACATCTTTGTGAAGCTCATCCTAAAGGATGCATGTCTATTACCTGATGGTAATAAGAAACAACAAGAAATAATTCAAGTTAATTAGCGATAGCGAGAATGAAAGTATATTCAAAGCAGGTAGTGATTAAAGATCTTACAGTAATTAACTAGAAATGCTGAGGGCTTTACGAAGCCCTCGTCTGGCCTTCCTGGGTTTAATATGAATTCATACAAATACTTGTTCTTCAAATTAAATTGTGTCTAACCTTGATTGAAGTTTCTTGTTAATTCAATAATATCACCTTTGCTGCGATATTGAGGGCAGAGAGCAGTGTGACAAGCATAAAGAATTAAGAGGACTTCAGCACAGTGCAAAGAGCTAAAGGCCCTTTTGTATAGTGTAGTGATTCAGGCAAAAACTAGCAGTGCCAACGCAGGGTAGCCACAGCATTGCTCAGGGAGGAGCGGTGCCAACCAGACCTGGGTCAAATACGTATTTGTTTTGCATTCAAATACTTTTCTGTGCTCTGTTGATCTTGCCTGGTGTAATTGAACCTGCCAATATTACCAGAAGGCGGGGTTTGCACTTTTTGAGAGTATTTCATTGGTTCCAATATACCAGACAAGATCAGTAAAGCGCAGAAAAGTATTTGAATCCGAAACTGGTCTAGTGCCAACCAGTAAAGTAACCTTGGGCATCGATGATTTACCTTCTTCAGCCACACAGAGGACGCTGAGTCTCAGCTGGCAGACTGTGGAAAAAAAGTGGTCAGTTGGCATCACACGTTTCAGAAAATACATCAGGGTTTTGCCTGGTAGGGAAAGGGTCTTTGGTGTTTCCTATAATTGTGTCAGCGCTTGAGGTCGCACCTAATGGCAACCCACTTTGCTAACATTTAGCTATACTAAATTGGCACCGAATAACAGTCAAGATCCGGAATTCCTGCCAAAATTGCTATTTATTTTGTTATTATAAAACAAAACGATACAAAAACATCTGAAAATAGAGAGAAGGCTGTTATGTTTTGTGACATCTTTTCCTCTTTCCATGTTAATCTGTAAATATATGCATGAATCCGCAATAGGGTGAACTGATGAAACCTTTTACAGTGTATGGATAGAACATGTTAGGTCTAATAATTAGTCTCTGCTGTCGTCTCACTGATTAAAAATAACAGTCACCAAACTGTTTTTGTGAGAAAAAGCTACATAATTCAACCGTCCAGGTCTGATTTGACAAAAAAAGATATTTCCCTACAAACAAGTCGTTGTGAACTCAAAATGATTGAACACATTTCCTTATGATATGAATAAAAATGTTGGTATCATTGATTAAAGAACACATTACAGGATTTTTATCTGACTTTGCTTCACAGCTCTGATTAGTGGGTAGCAATGCCAACAAGCCAAACATCCCTGCATGTCGAGTCGAGAGTCCATGGGTGTGCTCTCTCTGTTCTCTCTCTCTCTCTGCTTTTTGCCAATGATGAGAGGGCTGCATTGTCCTGCCAAATAAATAATATTCTAGTTTTAATTGTTTGTTTTCCCTTTCTCCAATTTGGCGCTGGCACATGCCAAAGATTTCTCTATGCAGGAAAAAACGACTTCCAGATTCGATGACATCGCATCAATGGGGAGGGCCTGCAGTTGTATTGAGCTTTCCAATAGTGATGTCAGTTTTATTATGTTTGGTGAGCCACATCTTTTGGCTCCGTTGATTAAAAAGATCAATTCATTTGGCGCCTTTGTTTGTTCGTTGACTACTTCTGGAAAGACTGTGTCTTAGATTGAATGTGAGCATTTGTCAGTTGACTGTTCATATGCTGTTTACTACTAATCAGTTCAACTTTGCTAACTGGCTGATAAATTAAATTTACCAAAATTACTTATGTACTTGCACAACTAGTGCTATAATCTATTTTTGTCAGCCCCACTTCCGTTATCCCAGAGTGATATTGTAGACATTCAATTAGCAAGGACAGTGCGTGTATCTTCCCAGTTTTTGTTTGCTTTTGTGTTTTCTTAAATGTTGTTGTTTATGTTGTTCTGTTCTATTTTGTCAGTTTTCTTTGTGAACTGCCATTGTGTTTTCTGTTTCATTAATTTGTTCTGTGAAATGCTGTTGTTTTCAGAGTTGGTCATTTGTTTTGAGATTTGTTGTTGTGTTTTCTCATTTGTTCATTTGTTTTGCGTATTGAAGTTGTGTTTTGCACAGCTTGGCTACCGTACATTGCTGGCTGTAGTACGATAGGCAATTATAATGGACAGCAGGACTTACCAAGACAGGATTTAACAAGATCTTCCCAGTGATGGCCTAACTATTTCACTGCTCCACATAATGTGCATTGTCTGCTAACGGCATTATGTTCAGACTCAACTGCACTGTACTTTCAGTTCAAGACCAGCTCATGGCTCTTCTGTTCAGAAGTTCAATGCCAGCTCACGGCTCTTTCTCTCTCTGCCTCCTTCATTTTTCATTCATTGGTTCCATTCCTTCTCTTCTCATTCGTTGGCTCCTTTCTTTTGTCTCCTGTTTCTTGGCTCCATTTGTTCATTGGCTTGTCTGATGCATGTGCATACCACGTGGCTAGACTGAAGTACACAGGATATAGCCCATTTGCAGTTATTTTATTGGTTTTCACAAAGCCTTCCCACAAATGCTGGCCTGATGACTAGATGCTTACCTCTGTGCAAGTCACTAAAATCATTGTATCTGCTTTGCGCAATAGGGAGACATGGGGACTGGAGATGCAAGTATCAGAGCTTAGGGGAGAGCCAAAGGAATGAATCTTTGATGGGCAAGACACCAGTCAGTTTGTTAATTTGAAAGAATCATTTTAAAAGATCCGCTCATTCGCGAACTACCCATCACTTCTTTCCAAAGACAAACATTTGAGAATGTCTGCAACAGTTTATATTGAGAGGGCTGGATGCATTTGGAGTCAACACTGCAAAATGGCCTTATCAGTCAGTGTCTTCTGCTGATTTTATTCCCAAGAGCTACAGGAAAAGAAATGTTCTTTGATGAGTAACTATATAAAGGCCTTTTTGTCATGTTTCAAACACTCATCTGCACGAACAACATTTGGTTGAACTTTTCAAAGCTTTGCCTTTGCTTCTCTATTCAGCTCCTTCAAAACATATTGAAATGCCGATGTACGGAAGCTCCTTTGAAGAGTGCTGTCCTCACAGAGAGCAGCCCAGATTCGCTGCATTCTGACAAACATTTCCCTCAGAACCGTAACCCAGATAACGAAACCAGTTCAAAGAAGCCGCGCAGCCTCTTCCCTCTTGTCTTTCATGGTGTATTCGTTCTCAGATCACCGGCTCAGTCACAATACGGCGCTTCAGTTCCTGCATTTGTTCTCCCTTCTGGGTTCAAACGATCAGTCAGTCTGCCGTGTCCCCTGAGGTCGACACATGGCTCTTTGAAATTTGCCTTAATTACTGCGCAGTGCAGAAGGTGAAGCATTACTCAGGAGTGACGGAGGAGCCGCATGTGGTTACCAGCTTTCTCCTGGGGTGGAAAGCGGTACGTAACCTCTCCTCGTAAATAACGCTGACTCACTGAAACGCCGTGCCGAGGTGACGGGAGACCAAATGAGTCCAGCCTTCCAACAGGCAGAACCTGACCTTCAGCGCGAGCAAGAAATTTGCTGACGACTGCTCCTCCAGGGAAAACATCAAATAAACCTTGGTGAGAGTGTGTATTTCTGAACAAAGCAAGGGACGGAGAAGGAATAATTATCACACCAGCACGCATTCAAGCATTACAATTTGGTTTTTATAATCTTTGAACGAAATAAATAATATTAAACTTTGGCAAGAACCTGCAAGGACAATTTGATTCAAATGCAAAAGAATGAATGTAAGATAAAACTCCTATAAGGCATCCTGAGGCAAAGTAGAAATGTGAAAACATATGTTGCATTGATGAACGTAGAAGTATTTAACTGAAAAACCTAACATGAAAAAGAAAAGCTAGAAAGGAGGGTGTATTGAATTTACTTCTTTTTACCAATGTAGAACTGAAAGACACCTGGGCAGGCCCGCCACTGGGGGACGGGGAGGCTGGGTTGGGGGGGGGGGGGATGTGGAGCAGTCATACAGGGCCTTGTGCTTGTGAGGGCCTCGTGGCAAGCAGGGATTTAAAATGTTTTATTTGTCTTTAAAGGTAGACACCCTGGGACATGATGTCAGACAAGTGCAAACAGAACTAGGATTTTGTAGCGATCATCTTGAGAATGAGAGTCACACATTTCACTGTGCTTCTTTCTCTGCCCAATAGAGCATCACCATTCAAGTGTGAATCTTTACTCCCCTCCTCTGCTATAATGTATTGAGTATCCATGTGCAGACGCAACAAACCTGGAAAACTTCTGCACAGAAAAAAAATAAATAAATAAATGTTAGTTTTGTACATCTTGGGGAAGGTGATATCGATGTTATTTGGGGAGGTATCAGCACAATGTCGTCAACTGAAGAGGTAGCTATTTTCTTTTCTGGTAAAAGTTTTATGCCTAGTTTGCTTGGTTTTAGTATTTTAACAAAAAATACAAAAATATCTTCTGCATCTGGCTAACTATAATAACCATCCTCATATTCATTTCTATTTTGAACTAGGTAGCCAGCAAGATATGGCTGAAGGGCAGTTGTAAATATGACGGCAATAAAATTGATATCAGGTAGAAAGGTGTTTGTGTGGTCTGGTATGTTAATTTGAAGCAATCTGTTTTGAGTATATACGTATATCAGAAAGCAATTTCCAGTCAAATTGCCCATCTAGTCCAAATTATTTTATTTTCATATCAGACAATAATGCAGGAAAACACAGTACAGTAGTAGTACACCCTACTACCACTGTTAAGTCATCCATCCTTCCCATCAGTGAACAAGTTACCGTTGTGTCCTCCCAACAAAAGTTGTTACCAAAAGAGTCCATGACGTTATATTAGCCTTCGCCTTCAAAAATGACTATAACATTCAAGCAAACAACTACTCACTACACACTTTAGCTGCTTTGCAGATTTATTTGTCATGCGCATCCAAAATGGCTAAAAGAGACAATTCTGATGAGATTAGATATTAGATAATTGGACTTCATAAGGACAGTTAAAGTCAAAAGAAAGCAAGTGAAAACAAGGGAATGTCCAAAACTGGAGTTCAAAATATAACTACAAGATACAGAGATAATGGGACTCTTAACCTTGTAAGAACAGGTAGACCACCAAAACTAACACGATCACAAAGACAGAATTTAAAGATTTTGTCTTTGGAGGACAGAAAAAAAAATCTAAGAAATCCACAAGGTGTTTCTGTCAGTGCATCAACAACTCAATGCTATGGGTCTGAAAGGATTTGCAATTGTCAAAAAGCCATTGAGAAAAAGAAATAAACAAGAGGGAAGAAAATTTGGAGTAGTACACAAAACTGAGATGTGCAGTAATTTTTATGAACCAACGCATCTAAATTTGACATTTTCAGAAGTAAGAGTATGTACACTGCCAACACAATGAATGATTTTCTGTACCATGTCAGCAACCATCAGTTAAGCATAGAGGAGGATCAGTGCAAATTTGCAGTTGCATAACAACACCTGGAGTTGGTGATTTCATTTTGACGGAAGGGATCATGAATGCTAATTAATACAAACAAATGTTAACACATCGTGCAATACCGCCTCGACATTAACCACAAATAAAAACAGGCTGTGTTTCTACATTAAAAAAAAAAGATTGCACACCTTAATCTTTTTTCTTTTTTTTCATTTTACACAGATTAAAAAATAAAAATATTGTTTTTTTTTAACTGCATGCACTAAATAACTATAGTATATCATAAATATTTATACAGTACTGTGCCAATATGTATGTAAATATGTCAAGTTTACTGATTTCTCTTCATATACAATATTTGTGTTAATTTTGATATTGGTAAATTAAAATATTGATTACATTCACATTTAAATAGAAGTTGCATAACTTTACTTACATGACATTATGCACATAAATGTATTATCACAGTCCCTAATGGGTACTGTGACTCAGTAATTCTCTAGCTCAATATTTTTTTCAGTTCCTAAAGCCTTTTCCTTATTTTAAATATTTTGGCAAAATCAATAATTGTGTACTTTCCTGCACTTGAGTTGACATTCTGATTTTGGTACTGCCATTTTAATTTACCTATGCACAATTTTTTTGTCTTTTAAAAAAAAAATCTTTATACCAAATTAATTTCCCTTATGGAGATAACAGAACGAAGCTAGACCTATTATAATACCGTGCATTAAAATTATAGCATATGCAAGCAGTCAGTTGAAAGGATTACCCTAAGATATGCATGCAGTAGATTTAAAGTATTGCCCTAAGATAAATACATAATACAGGCAGACTGTGATATCTTGAATGTGGCATGGCTGATCTTTCCTACTAAAGGAAGACTGCTCTTTAAGCTGATGAAATATGTCTAACCGCAGATAATTGTAATGCTATTGTGTTAAAGTTGTTGTGATCAATGTTCCCTATAATTTTTACACATGCTGTGCGAAGCCAAATGTTTTGTGGGCATGACTTTCTCCACTGTTAGGAACTAGATTATGGCTGGCTGCCTGACACAAATTCCTTCTTGCACAAATTCAAAGAGATAAAAATAACTTCAAAGTATTGCTTCCTGGTGCCTCACAAAAATGAAGGGAACCTCGACTTTACCTGGCTTTCTTCTGTCTGACACTTTGAACTTGTTTTACTTTAATATTCTATTCATGTTTTAAGGCCCTTGTACTGCTGTAGTTCCACATGCCAACAATACCTACTTAGCAATCTGAGTTCATGCACTACAAGACCTCTGTCCTTTCCCAGGGGAATATTTTGCAAAGGTGGATCAAGGAGTTAGCTGGATAACTTTTATAAACATTGTGAAAGTCATTGTTTCACAAAAAAGTATTGCATCTAGTCATCTTATTGTACAATATAGTGCAATGCATTATTATAATTATAAATGCATACAATAACAACAACAAGAAGCAGTAATTTATTGATAACTGATTGTATGGCTTTGTTTAGCTAAGTGCACCAACAGTAATCCTCCAAGAGAGCTCAGCACCAAAGCCACTGACCGTGTTAATGCTCTCAGCAACAATCCATCAGGTTGCATTTTAATTTTGTCTTTGATTTCCAGAGATGGGCTTTTGCTACTGCTTTCATTAGCATATCTGGCCTCATGCAGGGGCCCACAAGCACATTTTATTTAGTTTAATCTGATTTGTGCAGATGCTGACATAAATGAGCCAATATCCATGAGCCCCTAAGTAGAATGTCTCAATTCAGCATCTAATAAACCTATTTCTCCATGATGGAGCCCCCCCCCCCCCGAACACCCCCCACCCCCACATGCTCAAGTCCTCTCGATGGTACACAGTTAGACACTGGCTATGAAACAAGACACAGACAAAATGTGACCGAATTTGCATCTGCAATTTGATTTCAGCTCACCACAGATGCACCATCATGTGCCCTTGAGCATCATAGAAGACCGCTCCACAAACAAAACTAATCATTGTGATTACAGGACTGTACGCTGTTGACTCGTCGCTTCGTGAAGAGCATCTGTTCAATTTCATGTGTCTATCTTCCTCTTCAGGAGAAGTAATTAGATAATCAACTCTAGGGGAAGATTGCTGGAATATCGTAATCAAAGATTTGAGGCGTTAGTAAGAGCACGAGTCCGCAATTCCCCTTGATTGTGGCAGATTAAAAGTTTAGCACACGGTCAGAATGGAAGACTGACAGTTTGAATGCAATGTTAAACCCTGCATCCCCAGACCAATCAGAGTAAATAAACCAGGAGAACCAGCTCCAAATAAATCCTGGGCCAAGGCAGATTTTTATTAGAGAGCATCAGTGCGAGACTACGGAATGACTCCTTTGGTACACAGTGACCTGTTCCATCAAGTCTGTACTTTCTTCCAAAACATCTTAAAAATACAGAGGGGTTCCAAGAACAGAAAAGAGAGGGCACTCACACAAGACCACTTGATGTAGACTGTTGTAGCAACCTTTAAAACCCCTCCATATCTGGTAAATCAAGTAAAATGGCATATAAATCTCTAAACAAAATATGTACTGTGAAATAAATTTCATAATTTTAAACTTGAGAAATGGCATATTGCAATTACAATGATCAAAGTTAGTTTTGGTATAAATTAAGCTGTAAGTAAAGTAAACACACACAAACACACGCACACGCACACACACAAGAATGTATCGCTATACTTGTGAGGACTTCCCATTGACTACATTCATTCCGTAACCTCTAACCCTAACCCCAACCCTAACCCCAACCACTACATGCCTAACCTTAACCATAACCTTAACCCTAACCCTAACCCTAAGTCTTAACTCTAAAACAGCCTCTTGAACTTGCGGGGACCAGCAAAAGGTCCCCACCTTGCATATTTTTTCTCATCTTTGTATCCTTGTGGGGACATTTGGTTCTCACAAAGATAGTAATACATGTACACACACACACACACACACACACACACTTCATGTTAAAGTAGGCAAACCTAGGACCCAGTCAGTATATATATTTTTTTTTAAATACCAAAACTGGATGAAGAGGTGGGGTTAGACTCAGCAGATGTCCTTTTTTGATGATGATGGTGATGATGATGATGATATTAAGATATAAAACCTCTTGAACAATCTAGTTGTGACATATTTGAAATTATTATTCGGAATGCACATTTTCATACAATTACATGTTTTACTCACAAGTAATTCAGCACTCAATAATCCCAGTGCAGCACTGAAACTGACTTTAGTAATTATTCACCATTACAATACAGTATTTAATTTTTATCTATTGTCTTGTCAAACCATGATCATCCTGAATGTGTGCAATACTTCTTGTCATCTGTGCATCAGCCAAATCACATGGGCAGCTCCTGTGCCACACAATTCATTACAGTATAAACGTTATGGCACCATACACAGATTTATGATGGTAACAACATTGTAAACATGGCTCAAAATGAAAGGCCTGATATAGGCCAGTCTTTGAAACCTTGCAGCATATGCATTACCTCTGCCTATACATCTCCTTTGTATAACTATAGGCCTACTTGTGGACATTTGTACCTTCCATATTTCGCAGCATGACATTTCTGATTTTCTGTCATTTAAATGTTCCATACATATTTTAATTTCTAATTTAATTTAAAAAATATATTATTATCTTTATTTTTAATAAAATGTGTATTTACAATACTTGCATTAAACAGATAAATATTGCCACGCAAAAAAAAAAAAAAAATTGTTTTGGATATTTAACTAAATATTGTCAATTTCAAGGTTTTACTAGTGCCTTTCCAAGCATTGAAATTGATCATTTGATTAATCAAACTGATACAATCTGTCTTGTAGTTGAAGTGAGCAAGTTGTCCAGCATTACTGCATAAATGAAAAACACTCTCAGTATATTTCTACATTGGCATAGTAAAATGGTTAAATTTATGCCTGAGGGTCAACTTATTTGCTTAAATGGATTTATTGTGCTTTTTTAAAAGATAAAATAGAAAAGTGGGATATTGTGATATTTGTAAAACGATAAAGTGATTTCCTCATGATTAGAAGATGCAGGGGGGTTATAAGGACAGCAGGTGAAGCCTAGACATAATGCAAAGTCCTGGTATTTGATTTCAGGGTAACCATGGGATATCATCCACTATCAAGGCAAAATGTCTCAAGTGTAAATTTTGCCTTTGTAAGGTAGAACAAATATTTTAAAAGAATGAAATAGTACTTTTAATTGAATTAATTATATTCCCTGTGTGGTATTATGGGTATAAAAATAGACCATAGCTTGGGTCTGTTGGATGTATTGCCTGTTTCTTATCTTGTTTCAGGGCTAGATCGGCCACCCTCTCTCCCCCAAAAATTCACAGATAACTGGCGCTACATGAATAAAGTTCATTTACGAGCTCTTGCATCTGAGTCGCCCGGTAATTATCAAATATTTTTTATATCGTTCAGTAAGTAAACTGATCTTGATCATGGTTAATACGTTTTCTTTGTACAATAGTCTGTGATCATGTCAAATTTAGCCAATATGCCCATTCTACAGAAAGCATATTGTTTAAACTATTGACATAGCAGCACATAACACATTTTAGAATTTAGACTTTATTGTCCCCAAGGGGAAATTCCTTTCCACGGCACTGTACCCATCAGACAACAGTACATACAACAGCGCACAGTAACAGCATACAATGACAGACAGCAGTACACACTCAGGCCTCATCAGCGAGGCCTATAACACATAGCAGCACACATTTGGGCATGTGAATAAAATGAAACGCAAAAGACTTGTAAACTGTTTGGCACAGTTGCCCCTAAAAATCTTATCTTTATCTGTCCCCCGCAAATCCCCCCCCCCCCCCCCCCCAATCACAGTCTAGATCCAGGACTGTCCCCTTTAAATATTATTGCCTTTGAATGAGGAAAGGTTTTCATGTAGTTTGCGTAAAACACCCTTTGGGGAGAGGAGATAAAAAGAAAATATTTCAGGATTAAACATGCTACTATCATACATTGGACCTTAGTAAAACGTAAGGCTTTTTTGGTACCTCATGTAGTAGCAGAGTACCTCATTTTAAGATGTCATTAATGAAGGTCCATATTTAATTAATTATACCATTTTTTTTTTTTTTTTTTTTTTTTTAAATCAACCTCTTTAACACTCTTTAACATTTATTTACTGCACCTAGCAGACCATCGGACTGTAGGGTTTCCTTAGTAGATACTCCTTGTAAGTTTGGCTTGGCCTCCTTTTAAAATCTATGCACATCCAGGGAAATCATTCTGATCCAGTGGTTTAGCAGCTCAGGAACAGTTCAGGAAAAAAGAAAGTCACCAGACAATATGAGACTTTTTGTTTTGTGGAAGACCAGTCAATGATTCAGTCATATTGTGTTTGCATGTAAATGGCTCTTCAATCTGTTTAGTTAAGGAGAGACTTAGCACATTTAAAGGAGTGCTATAAAGCCCATATTACTATATGCACTATATTACTATATAAATTATTATTTTGGGGTGGATGAGTATTGCATTAATTATGATTAAAAGATGCAATGGTATGCACCATGTGCTCCATAATGTTTGGGACAAAGACATATTTGAGAATGTGCATCAAATGAAATTGAATTATTTTTGGCATGTGAATAAAATTAAATTGAAAAGATTGATTTAACGATCTTGAGTTTAAAAAATCACTAAGCAATGCACAATTTTAGATATGTAAGAGTATGGTTTGGAAATAAAAATGTGGAAATACAAATTCTGGAGTACAGAGCCAAATCAAGAAAAAGTATGCCTCCCAAACATTATGGAGCTCAGTGTATATGGATTCTGAATTATCATTTCAATTAATGAAATCCTCCCTCCTTTGGGACACTACATCTACAGTACACTACATCTACTGTAGTAATAGAACACACTCTGGTGCTACTGGTATAGTCAACCATGACATGGAGCAAACCACTACATATAGGGCTAGTCCATTGGTGGGATATGCCAACCAACAGCCCCATGAATTTATTTTATTTACTTTAACTTCAAAGATGCTGTAAATGTAATTACTCATTGGCTTAAGACATAAATCTGTCTAAATCTGATTTTAAGTTGACCAATACTATAGATCCTAGACAAAGAAAGACTATTTTCATGAATTATTGTTTGTATAATTTTGTATTTTGTTTTTCATCATACTATCTCTTTATCTACACTTAAGAAACAAAATAGGTTTGCGTTTCTTATGTTTGTTCTATAGTTGCATCTATGCTTTTAATGATGTTAAACAAAATTGTTCCAGATAGTCAAGCTGCTTTGTGCACCAATAATGTTGTTAACACCAGGGAGACCGATAAGGTACATTAGCTGTAATTAGAAAATAATTAGAGACCACAGTTAAATCTATTTCTCCCATTTTTGGTCGGGTTTTTCATGTTGTGGCTATTTAACCAGCTTTTCTATCATATAATTACATAGTGCTTATCTACAGAGCATATTTATCAGAGGATTGCATTGGGTCATTTATTTAACATACAGGGGGGATATCAAATGCTTTTTTAATTTGACACAGGATGGGCCAAATGGTTTTAGTATTTAAACATCCTACCGTTGTTTGGGTTAATGCATTGAGTGTGATCACATGACCTTAGTTTAGCCTAAAGAATAGCATGTTCACTTATTGCTCATTCAAATGGGGATCTGCTGCTGGTGACAGCCAGAAAGTGCACTAATCAGCTTCGTCCTTATCACGCTGCCTGCGTGTAATAGTGAGCCACATTCCATATTATGCAAAAAACAGCGGCCTTGACCTCCCCAAGCTCTCTTTGCTAGCATATCTCAGGGTGCTGAAATTAACCTTCTACGTTATCTTGACCTCTCCGTAGTCTGAAACAAAGCTAATGCTGAAAACATGACCTATTAGATGAGGGTGAGTTGCGGCAGAGTTGTATAATTAGAGAATATTTTGAGTTGAATAAATTCACGTCGTTTTAATAGATATGACTCATGCAGTACAGATGTGACTCATGAATCAGTCTCTTGGGCGATGGGAAAGAATGAGCCAACATAAATAAATAAATAAATAAATAAATAAATAAATACACATTTTTAGTGAGATAAAAAGCAATTAAAAGCCATTGGTGACTGTCAGCAACCTCTGCAGATGACAAGTGAGTCTTTCATGAGAAAGTGACTTCAGACTGTCTCAATTTTCATGTTGATTGTGAAGCAGAATGCTTTCTTTCAGCGTGGCTATAAGAAATACTTTCGCATTCATATTAATTGGAGTCCTGCACTTACCGACTGTGAACTGTGATTAACTTTGATGATTTAATTTAGAAGTGGTGGTGTTATATATGTCAGTAGCTGGTTGCTTTATATAATACTTACCATTTCTATGTTTCTTTAATAAAGAAACAGTCATTATGGTCATTGTTATTTTTAATAAAATTTTGAATTGCTTTTCAATTACCTATGTCCATTAAATATTTTATGGATCCCAAAGAACGGAGCGCAACAACAACTTTTTTCTTGTCAGACTTATCTGAAAAAAGAGTTCTGGTGGTTTTGAAATGGGATTTGAATAGCAGGGCTAAACTTAGATTGTAAGTATGTTTTTACTCCAACAAATGGCAGCAGTCTCCCAGACATCCTGTCTCCTTGTATGTCTGAGACTAGTATAGCTGCCCATCTTTTGTGACAGAAGGAGACATTTATTTTCCACTTCACGCCATTACTTTTCCTACTTCAGCGGCCCGGCTAGTGAAGTGGTTGTTTCAAAGACGTTTCAAAGTAGAAAATAGCCACTTGTTCAGCGCACATGCTGCTTTCAGGCTGGGCTAACAGATGTTTACCTCACAGTGTGTCCAACAACAGACATGCAGTGCATATTCTCAAAAGCTCTCTGTGAGTCCAGTATTGGGTTGTGATGGTGGCACAATTTTTGATGTTTTGACTCCAGCAAACTGGATTTGAAATGGACAAAATTATTTGAGATTACTTTTGTATCCATATTGGGTAATCCATGTAGGAATTACAGACCTTTTTATTACATAGCCCCCCCCCCCCCCCCCCCCATTTTAGATTTTAGGGAAGCTAAAGTAATGGGACAAAATATCAAAGCTGTAGTAGGCAACTGTCTCAACGGATGCAATGTTGTGATAATATTTAGAAAATATAACCTTAAACCTGTTGGCTCTTTCCATAGAGAACCTGACGTAAACCGGAAGTAGATTAAGTTTAACACAGAAGCTGTATGAAATGCAAAAAAAAATCCCATATTTTCACCATCACTGGTACTGCTATTGTTGATATATTTAAGCATCGATGGCATAGTTTTACAATGACATCGATTATGACCCAGTTTAACAACAGATAATGTTCTTGTAAAAAAGATAAAGCTGTATTTAACAATTAGCTGTATTTAACAATTACCTATATGTTATATAGCTATAACAGGCTTTTATAACACTGAGGTAAACAGTCAAATCAAGTTTCAAACATGTTTTTATAAATCAAAACGTAGTTACTCATCCTCATACTGAACTGCATAGTATGAACTGCATGAACCCCACCACCACCCCTACCTGAGGGACACTGAAGTCAATTATAAACTGAAAACATGGTTTTACAATAAATAAAAAACAACCCCTCATCTTCATTATGAACTATTTTATGCAATGAACCTCTAATGAAATAACAACTTACAGAATGTAAGGCTTACATATTTTGCTGATTTTGTTTGTTACTACTTTTTTTTTCCATCTGTGTTAAAGCCCCACTTGTATGTACGATTTGCATAAGCTTGGGTACATAAAAAAATATATAAATTACACTTTCACTCAAAATTCCACAAGTTGTATTTGGTAAAGAGAAGCTCCTGCACATGAGCTGGGAGCAGTCTAGCATGTTGAGGAGACATGATGTACTATGTACTACCACTAAGCTGATGGTCAGCGGCGTCATATGTATCCAGCATTACAGCATTGATTTCTGCACCAGCATTGACACAATTTCATACAGATTATGGAACCATATATTGCAAAACTATTTTCTTGAAATAAAGGAGACAACTGAATCAATTTCAACATTTGTATTTCTAAATTGTAGCAGTTTTGTTCTTTTTAAAGCCCATTATTATTTTAAGACCAGATATTTATGAAGGTTGTGGAAAGAGGAGGATATAGCATTTATAGTGTTGGTGTAATTTTAATTTTAAAGTCATCTTTGAAGCCTGGTGGTGTCGCTCTGGCCTATCTAGTGTTAAGGGAAACTCTCGTTCACTGTCTCTCTGCAGGTGTGTGTGTGTGTCTAATTGAGAAACTTGGTGCTGACTCCAGAACGAATCTTATCATAGAGGTGGGAAGAAAAGATCTGAGTCCAAAATAATATTGGCAAATTCAGGAGGAGAAAACATTCGGAGGGAATGAGCGTTGAGCGTTGCTGCATATGGTATTTGTATTCGACACCATCCCTAATACATAGCCTCCATTTCAGGAACCCATTTTGTTTGAGACAAATTACATGTGTTTCTAAGCAGTCAGATGTGTCCAGTTGCTTTCTTTTGTGTTTTGATTGCCTTTGGAGACTGTTATTGGGATGTGTCAGCATAAGGGCAGGGAGAAGTATGAGGACGCCCATGGATAGCATTAAATGTACTCATTAATTTACTATAGGCTATTGTTTTGTCTGACAAATTCCAGTCATGTAATGTTTAGAAGGGAACCCATGGTCGAATCTGAGGTAATATTCCCTATTTCCAAACCTTAATCACTTGAGGATAAAAGGGTTTGAATCCTTGTACTTCCGGAATTACATATGTCTAGGTGAGGAGGGAGTATAGCTAGTGGCATCATTCAAAATTCAACACAAAGAAAAATGTACATAATATCTGGTTCCAGGTAAAAGAGGGATGGTGGTCACTGCAAGAAGGTTCTGATCACAGTCTTTTTGTGTGGAGTTTTCTCCCCACGTCTGCGTGGGTAATTGTCTAATTTCAGTGTATAAATTGCCCATAGGTGCAAGTTCATGAGTGAATGTGTGCCTTGCGATGGATTGGCGACCTGTCCAGGGTGTTTTCCTGCCTCATACTAACACATACTGGGATTGGATTCAGCCTGCGACCCTGACCAGGAATAAGCGGGTTAGATAATGGATGGATGGAGAAAAAAGACAGTGAGCGAGAAAAAAGAGAGCACTCAACTGTGAACCAATTGCTCAAGTCAATTGTTTTTGTACTATGAACTTGCAGTACAAAATATAGTATAGTACTCATAGGTCATTGCCCATAAATGATAAAAGAGTAGGTTTTGGATTTTTTTCTTTTCTTTTTTTTTTTTTTTTTGCAAAAATATCATCAAACGTAGACAAATTATTTCTAGTTGTCTTATCAAGTGCCTCTGTTCTTAATTTTAATGTGATGCATCTTGGGCTTCAGCTCCTGTTGGGGCTACAAGAGTGCATTTCTGCACAAATAAACAAAGCTGAAAATTAATGTACAGTACAAAAGCTAAATCATTAGCCCTTGGCACAGTAACGTACCCTGTGGTTCAGTTGAATCCTGGCAGTGCCAATGCAGGTTGTGGTTTGGAGTCCCATGGGGACAATGCCCAGTTAGCCTTTGCATGACTCAAGGAGGGAGAGTTCCAGTCAGCAGACAATTCCTGACCTCAACATACACTGCAGCCTCCTCTGGATGAATGGCAACCTGACATCTGCCCACACCACCTGCAGAAAAAGTGTAGCCCATGATGGCCATCAGGTACAGCAGATGGACTGCACAGTTAAAGGAAGCGATGTGTATCTTGGGGGTTGCAAGATGTGTTTTCCCAAATCGATAGATGCATTTCATAGATTGGATAGGCTTACAAATGTAATTGGGCTCTCTAACATAAGACGTAGTTACAAAGAATAGCCACTGAGGAACATTTAAACTGGATTTTTATTTTTTTATTTATTTTTTTGGATTCAAGGTTAAGGCAGAAAAGATACAGCGAGCAGTACAGTATATATTTTTATCCAATGAACAGCTTTGGAGGAAAGTTCCAGGGCCCTGAGATTGTTTCTGTGGCTTATGTTGGTACTGTTTATTTAAATTTACCACATCATCCCAGGTATTGCCCGAAAGTCACACTTTTCCAATGTATGTTCAAATTTTGATGATGCCTTTTTTATGCCCAAATGAAAAATTGAAATGTATTTGATCCTATTGGACGTCTCATTCCCTCAAGTTAAAGCTTTTCTGCTGCTCAAATGTGTTTATGGCTTAACCCTCTTACTTTGGAAGGCATATCATATACGTTTCTGTGCAAAACATGACTTCAGAACACAATTATTGAATAAGAATTTTATGCAGCCAGATATAATTTAATTTATGCTGTTCGTGACATTATTACCAGCCCAGTCAATGTTGTCCTTATCTGTGGAATATGTTGCTCCCCGTGTCATATATTGGGGACAGCTGACTACAAATAGCATCTTGTTAAAATGCATGCAATGCCGTGGTTGTTGGCATATTAATTTCCAGCACACCAAACAAAACACATCTAAATTGGTATTATAATGAGGCTCGTTGGAGCTAATGGAACACCCTTGCCATTTATGAACAACAAATCAAATCTTTCTGCAGCCATTAAGAATGATAAATGTGATACCTCACAGCGATTGGCAGCAGTAGCACGTGCAGACAGGTGGGGATGAAATTTCTCTTTTTGTTGACAATTTGGCATAGTTCCACCCCCTCCCTCTCTATCTCTCTCTCTTTCTCTCTGTAAAAGACACGCAAACATATGCACACATGCATGTTTGCATGTATGATTATAAAACCACAAAATGTGTTTTATGCTTTTATGAATAATTATGTCTGAATAATTATGTTTGATTCATATGAAAAAAAGTGTTATATGATTCAGTGAAATGTCAATATTTTATTAAATGTGTATTAAAAAATGAAAAACAAAGGCCCATCCAATGTAAAAAAAAATTTTTTTTAAAAATAAACAATTACATATTTTACTTATGTTTCATAAAGCATAAAGTGTGTTGGGATTGTATTTATTTATTTATTTATTTTGCAGATACAATTATGACTTCCCTGTTCTCTGTCTGCTTAGATATACTCTGAAAAGATAAAACACGAGCCAGATAGAAATATCAGGTTTATATGAAATGATGCATTGCATTCACTTGGAAAATATGATGGTTTTATTTCAAAGTTTCTTACTTTGTCCAATTACTTTCGCTCCACTAAAATTGGGAGCTATGTATAAAAGGGCTACAATTCCTACATGGATCATATGATTTGGATGTAATCACTTTCAAATTAAAGTTGACAGTCTGCTTTTCATCATCATATTCATTTTTTTCATTTTGCAACCAATGTACTGGAGTACAGAGCTGAAGCAACAAAAATTGTGTCACTCTCCCAAAACTTTTGCAATGTATCTTTAACTCACTTCTTTCATATAATTGCTACGAAGGTGCTGAACACATTTCCTGAGGTTAATATCCTTATTTTTATAAAATGGTTTCAGTATTCAAGACACACAGGGATGCATTCCGTAAATATAAATTAACAGCATGATGAACAAATCATCATTTTCAAATTATAATTTTTTTGACAGCACAATTATCACGCTTACAGCCACAGAGACACTTAAAATGCAGCAGGCATTAAGCATTCATAAATGCTTAGGCCAGTCAAAAGAAATCAGCTTCTCCTAGCAGGAGTTATCCACATTACATAACTTACAAAAAAAAAAAAAAAAATGTTGTATTACACACCATAGCACATTCCAGAATGTAAATATTAATATTACAGTACATCAGAATCTACATTGGAATGCGAAGCATGTCTATCTTTTGATTGCTTGATTCATTTCTCCAGACAAGATTATAAAGCAATTGTGCTTTATTTGTATATTGTGAACACTATAGGGAAATGAATGCTACAGTACCCTGTCAAGCATCCATAGTCAGCTTTATTAGCAATGTAGTACTACTCCTACTATTACTACTACTACTACTACTACTACTACTAATAATAATAATAATAATAATAATAATAATAATAACAATGATAATATTTTTTAAAAAGTAAAAATGAAAAACTTAATACAGCTAACTGTGGTGCAAATGGGTTGTGATTCATTTGCATTGACTATGAATTATTCAGGTATCCTCACCCTGTTTATAAGCATGCATGCATCCAATGTCTCTTTAGTCTATATATTCAATGGAAATGCATTAATTTGTACTTAAACAGCACACAGCAAGTTTCATCCATGTCCTTAATTGTGGCAGATCAGGTTCTTAAGAGTGTGGTCTGCGTAGTGTATCCATTTTGTCCCAAAATAATCTGATCCTGTAGCCCTGTAGCCTCAGAGTTTTTAGAGGCACGTCACACGTACCCTTCCCTTATGTAAACTGAATGAAAAAGGCCCGAGAAGATTAGCAAAAGCACAGACATTTTTTATCTAAGCAGGATTACAAGACTTTTTGTGCCTAGGGGTTGAGTGTATGCGAAACATTATTACCATGACAAAAAATAATTAAATAATTAAAATGTAATATCGTGTTGCGAAATTATTAGTACATTTACCCTACAGCAGGCAGCTTTGGATAAAGATATACTCTGCGAGGAAGCCACTATGCTAATATTACGTCCTCAAGTTCTTTGATCTCCCATGTAAAGTTTCCTACGCTCTGTGATGCACCTTCTGGGATGTGGGGAGAGGTGTTGGTCTTGTAAGTTCTAGACAGCATCCTTCTGAATGGCAGCTCCCGGCATTCCTCGACTGATCTACATTAACTCAAAACGAGAAAACAAAGCAAAAAACAACACCAAGCCCCAGAACCCTTTGTGTTATGCCAGGCGCACGCGTGCCCCATGGGAACGCTGGCTCGGTGCACATTGCTGCTGCCGATACTATCGAGGCGAAACTGAAAATAGCTCCCCGTTAAGCTGAATTATTTAGCGATTAATGCCATTGTTTGCATGTTTTCCTCCTAATGGCCCGGGTCCCGCCTCTCATTTGTGCTCTGGTGGAGGTTGTGCAGTAATCAATTTCATTCAAGTCAGCCGCGCAAGAGAGGCAGGGCCTCAGAGCTCACGGCTCATGTTTTATTCTACGTCACCTCATCCTGTGATGGATTGTTTCTCAGCCTCTTTTCACTGCTGATGATGAATGCACTGAACCACCTTTTTCCTGAGTTACTTGTTTGTGCTCCAGAGTCTAAATGCAGCTTAGTCATTGCAGGACTGACATTTCGCCTAAGTTAGCCCTTCAGATGTGTGAAATGGAGTATGCGGTGTTCCAGAACTAGTTAGAGGAACCACTAAATGCCTGGTACAGTAACAAAATCTTCTTACCTTTAATAAAGCATAGCACTTTGACTGTACATTCCTTGTGTTCAGATTAGTTGTTCCCTGGAAAACATTTCTCTGCCCTGTGGGGGTAATTAAGCTTGTAATGGTTTTCAACATTGATGGCAACACCATTTACTATGAAGGAACTGTGCTATTTTATGGTTTCAGGAAAGAAAACATTTCTGTTTTCCTTTTTTTGTCTAATGATGGAGACCTAATTTATAGATGGCTGAAAGTTGAAGCATAAATTATGTTAAACACAAACCAGGCTATCAGTGACCTCATTCGTGGAACCACATGCGTGTACACACTGAAAAAAACATTCAGTATATTTTGTTATATTGTATCATTCCACTGCAAAACTAAAGCACATAAATAGTTTTTTCATACCATGACACATCATTTTCATAGTATTACCTTGTAGCCATTAAGGACATAGGTCGATGAGTTGGAGATATTGGGTACGTTCATATAGTCTGATCTTAGCAACACTGTATTTGATGTCGCGGAAGGCCAGCCTTTCACATCGTACCTATAATACTCAGATGTGAAGAAATGGTGGCGTGACAAAGAAACAGGGAACTGAAGGGAAGTGGAAGTCAAATTATTTCTGGCAAACAGTGGCAATGTTCCAAGTTTTGAAGTGGATTTTCAAGTGCTTTTCATCACTGTCTAGCAGAGGGCATGGAACAAGTGGGGCAACGCAAAGCCACATTCTATTAATAGTAATTCTGATGAGGAAGTGTAGTAGTCGATATTTTTCATATCGGTGGTTATACCTCGTCTGAATTATCAGCACCGCCCCATTGCTGAGTACACTGTGGTGAACATTAACAACTTTTAAAAGAAGTCTACGCACCTGGGCGAGGGGTGGAACTTGAGACAGCCTTCATTTGTGGAGTACGGCTGTGTCACTGTGCCACTTTGTCTCACTGTGAATAATGAGGTTTGGTTGCATTGAACTATAATTTGCTACAAAGTATCAGCTTGTTAATTATACAGAATGAATACTACTACTGTTAACTGAAGACGGTTATAGATACAGGTAAGTTACAACAACCTACTAACACATAGTGCAGTACCAGTTGTGACTCACCTGTATCTAAACAAGAATTTAAATTGTGATGTAAAACAAGTATTGACATAATTCCAGGAAGTGAATCCTAAATTAAAATAAACAATCTATCAATCTACTGTATAACAAGAAGAAAAAACACATTTTTTGGAAGAGGAACTGGACATTTCATGTCAAGCGTGAGTTTGCACATATGAATTGGTTGGGGCATGCTCACAAGAAGTAATGGGGTTGCTACATCCTGTACTTTGGAGTGTGAGACTATCTGTGCTAATATATATTCATCTAATTATTTTTTTTAACACTAAGAACACCTATCCTGCAATTTCAACTTAAGGAACATCCAGAAATCTTGCCTTTGATACAAATACATGCATTAGGAAGTGTCTTGGCCTGCATGATTTACAGATCTGGGTATTGAAACTAACAACTCTGCCTGGTAGCAACCTATCAAAGGCTACACCACCTGATTAGTGGTATTGCATAAACATTCCAGAGCATGACCCATACATTTATTTCATCGAATAACACTAGGATCCACATATTTGGACACTGAAACTAACAACTATGCCAGGGAGTAACCTAAATAAGGCTACCTCATGTGGTTAGTGATATTTGCTTTTAAATATCTTGGAGCATGACCAATTTGTTACTGTTATGGAATAACACTAGGGTCCACATGTCTGGTTAGTGGTACTGAACATTACTGATGTGTTACTGTTATGTAATTACACAACGGTCCACATGTCTGAACTCTGAAACTAACAACTATCCTTGGGAGCAACCAAACTAAGCCTACCTTGTATGGTTAGTGATATTCCTTAAATATCTCAGAGCATGACCCATTTTTTACTGTTATGGAATAACACTAGGGTCCACATGTCTGGGCACTGAAAGAAACAACTATCATAAGGAGCAACCTAACTATGGCTACCTCATAGGCCTTGTGGTATTGTTTAAATGTCATAACTTGACCAATTTGTTAATGTTATCAAATTACTCTAGGATACAAATGTCTTGATAACTAATGACTATCACTGAGAGCAACCTAACTAAGGTCTGCATGTCCAGTTAGTGACACTGTCACAATGAACGCAGGGTAACCCATTTTATAAAGCCAAATACAGGGATTGCAATTATGCAGGGGTTACATTCATATCATTTCAAAATCCATTTTGTAACATATCTCCTTGCTAATTTCCACCATATACTTCATATCATTTACCATCTCTTACACATCCCATCATTACATTTATCACATTTACATATGTCCCATATAGCCTATAGGCATATTCAATATACCATTACATGCATTGGCCACTGTTTATCCCTGTGTGCCATGGTAAGTGTTGTTTTAGAATGTTGTGTCCTGGAAGGCTTGACAAAGGGTTTAAGTCTGAGTTCAACTTTTCCTACTACCTTCACTTGCAAACTTGACTTTGGGGAATACTTTTTGAGACCTGAATGTACCCTCGGTTACCATTTTAGGTGTGAGTCCAATCTGTTAGAAAGTCAAGTGAAGTTTGTGACATAGCCTCGCCACCCTCAATTTTTAGCTGCGACCAGCTCTATAGCTCTACCTGCCGGTCGGTTGGTTAGTCGGTCGATCCACAAAAAGTGTCCCACCCCGTACTGGCCACAGTTTTCACCCCAGGAGGCTGAAATTTGGCATGGATGTTGGTCATGATGGGAAGTTACAGCTGAGTAACTTTCAGGCCGATAGATCAAGAGGTGGCGTGCTGATGGGCGTGGCCGATCACAAATAGGTGCATAACTCCTTAATGGATTCACAGATTTGCACAAGATTTTGTGGCAAAGTTGGTCATGAGCCAAAGAAGAGGTCACGTGTTTGTGTAAGGGTGTGTGAGGGGGCGTGGCCTATCACGAAAAGGCGCATAACTCCTTAATGGCTTCACAGATTTGCACAAGATTTTGTGGAAAGATTGATCGTGAACCAAAGAAGAGGTCACGTGTTTGTGTGAGGGCGTGTGCGTGGATGCATGCACACATGGATGCATGCGGTTGCGGCTATTGTGGATTCGCACTTGTTTTCAAGTGAATGAGTCAGCACCAGAGCAGAATCTGTGAGCCCATATTGCCCACAATTCACAATTAAATTTGTGTTCAGTGAAAATTGTGTTCATATGTATCAAAGTATTATCAAAAAAAAAAAATTTTTTACAGAATTTAAAAGATAGTGTATAAATGCAAATGAATCCAGTAGTAGTTTATTATTTTGGATTAAATTGTTAAATTGTATTAAAGCTAGTGGCATACAGTGGGAAGTAGAATTTGGAAATGTGTACTCTTACCTGTAAATTAATGATTGCTCCCAATCTGCTTCTATGTTCTTTGCCTGATTAACAGTAAAACCATTGATTCACACAATATTCATTTTTCTACCCTGAATTGTGTGTTGGGCTCCATGCTTCTCCATGTTCAAGACACTTAATAGAGGTTTACTCTTTAAATGTATGCTTTCTAATGTTTAAATTGTTTTGACTAAATCAAGTTTCTGCTTAAAATTGTTAACATTCTTTAATGTGATGAGAAGAAAGTGCTATGCTAGTGAGATACAGTTTAGAGAAAGTTTAGGGATTTTTTTGCAAATCAATTATTCAGATTATTTCCATCCTTGTTAAACAACCTCACATTATATTTATATTTTTGTTATTATCATTTCTTCACATTTTTAGGCTACCATTGGTCTTATTCAGAAAATTAATTATTTATTTGTTAATCTGGCAAAATAAAGGATCAAAGAAAAAATAAAAATGCTAGCACAGAAAACACGTTATACTTATTGATGTTTTATTGTTTGTTATCCAGTCAATGTATTGCTTGATTGATAATCCAGGAATGTAAATGCAAATAGGTTTGAGAGTATAGAGAAATCATCAGTTTGAAAGTTTTCAGAAAGGTTTTACATCCCACTGTCTGTGACTGACTAAAGTGTTATGCAGCAGTAAGGTTATCTCTCAGAGGAAACTTTCAAGTACAAATGGGGTGAAGTGGGTCTCAGTTCAGAGGACCTGCTCCACCCTCGCTCCCTCCCACTCCCATACACAAGTGTATACTCCTTTATTCATATGTGCGCCACATCCTCCCAAATGAAGATTGCAAGTGAAGTGTACAAAGGTAGACCCAAAACTGGACTGGGACGCAGCCATGTGGGTGCACAGTGAACCAGGTTGTCCCCATCTTGACCTTTTGTCCAACACATAATATGTCCCTGTGGGTTAACAAAAGCATACAGAATCCCAGCTTGCTCCCAATAACAAAGGTTGTGGGACCGCCGACCATGCCCTTTGATCCGTTACTGTAGACATGCTGATTAGAATGGCCAGGGTTTATGGGCCCTGGTATTTGGGAAACCAGATATTCAGTGTGCTGTGGAGTTTATAGGTTTGAACAACAGGGTCATTTTCACCTTACAGCATGGTACTGTATTCCCCAGCTCAGGGATTACCAAAGCTTCAAATACCACACCCCACTTAATGAGCAAATGCATTTATGTGGTCTACTCGTTGTTATTATCCAGCTGAACATGTGTTAAAATTTAGTGTTTTTTTTTTTTTTAACATAAATCAATATAGACTACAACTACTTCACTATATTTAACAGGTGTGACATTTAATTTACCTGGGGCGAATGAAAAGACAAAGCGTATTATATACAATTAAAAGTTATTTTTGCCATGTGAATCTCACAACCAAACTCACCCGCTTCTATTATCTACTCAGAGCCCACCCTAGGGTTTTGGCGGCCCAAAACAATCATTTTTGTTGTGGCCGCAAAGTGCTATAACATAAAAGAAAATAAAAAAAGAAAATATAAAAATGATGTGGGCCTGGAATATTTGGGGCTTTAAATGACTGGATAGAGTGCTTTGCCAGCATTTAGCTCTGCTACTTACTATTATATTCCAACCTGCAGTTGGAATATAGTAGTATTATACTACTGAGGGGAATTACTGAGTTAGATTGATGCCAGTGTTGCCCTTGGATGAACAGACATTAAACATTGTATAGAGCCCTATTATCACACCAAAAACAAGGGTGCATGAAGAACAATGTTTATTCAGTCCATCAATAATAACCAAATAGGTACAGGTAATATCATGGTGATCATGTATGGGTCTGAGATAGGGGTGCTGATGAAGTTTTTGAAGGTGGCAAATTGCCTGAATGTGAATGGTTCAAAAGCCAACTGGCATTTGAACTTTTTCTAGATGGGATTTTGAAATCAGCCTGGCATACTAATTGCAAGGGTGGTGTCATGCTGAATCAATGCAGCACCAAGTAAGACTGGGCCAGCAATGTTTACACTGAATATTCTAATTTCCTACAACTTCTGTTGCTGAAATCCTAAGATTTCTGTCATAACCCCTGCATTACAGTAAACGTCTGCATATAGTGAACGGGTGACTGATTCTTTTGATTTTGTAAAATATACAAGGTTGTTTCTTACCCTGTATATGACAATATTGATTATAGTAACTGTTGGTAATTAAGAAAGGTTATAGATTAATAAAAAAAATGTATGCTTAGAAATGAGAATGTTCACTAATTGCATTGATTTAGTGGGAAACTCACTTAAAGGAGCAGTTCACCCAAAACTTATGAAAATTATGTTTCCAGTTACCCAGAGTACAACCATGTGTTATTTTTTGTTTTTTTGTTTTTTTTTCAAATGTGTGCAAATAAATGAACTAAATGCATCCATGTTTTTGGCCTGCATCCTGACCATTCTTTAGCCAGTAGAGCCTTTGGAGATGTCTTAAGGATTGGGAATGGTTGTGGTAGGCTTTGTTTCTGTTGTTATTCTACAATCCTCAGTGTTTCTATTTTTATTTATATAGGTAGCAGTGAATTTGTTGTTGAGATCATATTTGTTCCTGTCTTTTTTTTCTTCTTCTTTTTTTAATCAGCTGTGACTGACAAAATGGCTGTTTTGTTTCAAACACTACTTTTTTGACAACATACCTCCAGATGCATTGCACTTTGAAAGCCTAATTCAATAGAATAGCAAGTGTTTTAATTTCATACCAAAACACTTGCTATTCTGCTGAGATTTTTAATGAGGGGTTTTTATCCTGAAAACAAAAAAGTTATAATTTTCACTGCTGGAGGGTGGTTGAAGACCATGCTGACATTATTAGGAAGGGGATTAACTTTTTTTTTTTTTGTCCACCAATCAGCAAAAGTGAAACCGTGACTCATTATATGCCTGCTTGTCACTTTATCAGCACTGACTGAAATGTTACATGGACTGTGCTTGCATAGTGGTTTGCTGTACGAGTGGCTACATAGGCTATAAGCAAACATACAGGAATACATCACTGCTCAGATGGAATAAGTTGGTAAGTTAGCTATGGTGTATGGATACTGAGTGAATAGTGAAACAGAACAATGACATGGCAAGACTTCATTATGCAATGAAAATAAACAGACCTTCATCTGGTTTCCATTTTGATCACCTGATTGACAAATTCAGATGCCACTCCGGAGGCAGCAGCAATTTTCCCATCACAGAACTTAATATATTGCCTTGTACACTTGTACATGTATGGCTGAATTTCCCTGATTGTATTGCTGAGGGAGAGCTACATCGCACTGTGAACATCTCTCTGTGTTCATAAATATTTTACTTATAATTTTATTTTCTCATTGAAAATTTTGGAAGAGGTAAGCATGCATTTTTTTAGTTGAATGTTTTAAAAGCTATAATACAGTAATCGGACTGGTTCTTTAAGTGTTTGGAAAGATTTCAAATACCTAGTCACTTTTAGACTAGCAGCCTCCCTCTGCAGCCTTTGTCAGCATGTTCGTGGATAAGGTCAAGAGAATGACGGATATGGTTCAGCCAGTTATGATGCCTTTCTCCAGACGAAGGCACTCTGACGTCATCCCTCCAGTGGTGACTCTCAGATGGAAGCGATCATAGTAGTAGAGGATGAGATCCCTGATCCTTCTTGGGACATAGTGCCAGTCAAGAACTTTCTGCACCAGCTTCTGGGGAATCGACTCGTAGACATTGGCCAGGTCAAGCTAAAGCATCACCGGGTATCCTTTGCCTTCCTGTGCTTCCCTGATGAGCCGGTTGTCAACTCCCATGTGCACTATGGATGCAGGCACATTTAGGACCCCATCCTTCTGCACTGTCGATGTACTTGTTCCAAAGGAGATATTCTGTCAGCTGCCAAGACACAACGATGAAGAATATCGTGCCCTCCACACTGAGCAGTGAGATGGTTCTAAACATACATTAAAACCTGGTTCCTCCTACAGTACATGCATGCTTGCTGCAGAATGCTAGTCTAAAAACCTGCCACCACCCCAGCTCCTCCCTCATGTGTTTATCAGACTGTCCTTCATGGGTGGCACGGTGATGCAGCGGGTGGAACTGTCGTCTTCGATTCGACCAGTCTTTCTGTGTGGACTTTGTGTCCGCGTGGGTTTCCTCCCACATCCAAAGACACACTGTCAACCTATTTTGTGTAATTAAAGGTCAATAATGGTCCTCACTGCTGCTGGATCTGTCCTGTGTTGTACCTCACTATGGGGGGTTTGTTGCTGCCCTCCCTGCCTTATCCATCCATGGTTGTGTGGATGGCTGGGAGGGCTTCCAGAATAGAGCCATACCGCCAAACATACATAAAGATTAGAATGTTGACAGTGATCCTGACTGAATTGGTTAAACATAGTTTTAAGCACGTATTCTGGATCTAACCAATGGAGTTGACGCAAGATAGGAGTCATGTGGTCAGAATACTGCGGAGTTCTGGACTTACATAAGTTTGTTGCATGTTTTGGAGGGAGACCAATCAGGAAAGAATTACAGTACAGTCATCAAAGTTGTCTGGGGAAAAAAAAAAACAGGTGGAAGCGTTCCAGTACCCTTGAGGGAGAGAGCAGATGGATCTGCTCTATTTCTATAGTGAAGAAAGGCAGTATTAGTGATGTTGCTTCAAATAAGAATGAGATCAAAGATGACACCCATGTTTCTCACTTTGGCAGAGGCCTCAGCAGTAGAACCATCAATGTTAAATTCACAATGAAAGGCTTTAGACAGCAGAGCACTGGGCTCTGTGTGACTTCTGTTTTCTCGCTGTTGTGCTTCAAGACATTTGAGCTCATCCACTCCTTAATTTCAGCAGTACAGTCAGCGACAGGGGAGAAGCAGTTGGTACTGGTGTCAACTTGGGTGTCATCAGTGTAGTGATGAAAGTGAAGTTCACATCGGTGAATAATTATCCCACGGAGAAACATATTGACAAGTACTTTGATGGAAACCTCCTGGGAAAAGTGGGTCTCTGCTGGTGACTGAGCCAAATAAAACCTCCAATACCCCTCGTTCAGATGTGATATTAAACCATGGTCCTGGATTTGTCAACCTGCCCCCCTATCTTTCAGTGCCTGTGAATTTTGATTGCTTGATTGATGGTTATATTGAAGCGTGTGTGTGTGTGTGCGTATGTGCATGCGTGTGTGTGTGCGTGTTCATGTGTGCCTGCGTGCGTGTGTGCATGCATGCGCATGTGCATGCATTCATGTGTAGAATAAAGTCAGATGTTAGGAAAAACTTAAAGAACAATCATGAATAATTCTGCGGGCCCTTTTAAAGAAGCATTTCAGGGCATCTTTTCCCCCCATGTTTCATTTAAATTGTAGAGGCAGTGATCCAAAAAAAGGCACAGGGCATGCCTTACTGCACCAAGGTGAAGCTAATGGCTTTATCATGGATCCCTGCTGGTGTGGACTGCCCTGAATTTAAATTTAAATACCACACAATGTGGCATCTATACATTTTGGATTGGCCAGTCGATTTAACTCAACGTTGAGGGTGGCATAAATTGAAAAGTAAATTGTGCATTTCCCACAGTAAACCTATCCAGATGGTGTGTCATTCTCAAAATGCATTCTCCCATATATGTGTGGTAAGATAGCACAGTCTTATTTAATTGATTCAGTCAAAATATTTTTTTATGCAAAACTGATTTTTGATTTTTGAAAACTTGTAAACTGTATTTCATACATTTGATGCATTCAAATTTGGGGCTTGGAGTGTTCAGTTAGGATCATAACTGTAGGATGTATCCTGCTGTACAAAATATGCACAACTGACATGGGCAAAAAAAAATAAATAAATGTGGAAATCTTACAGTCAAAATGAGGTTGAGGTACTGTAATAGACTCTCTGAAATGTCTCTCTGTAACATTAGCCCTTGAGTCTTCATTTAAAATTGCAGTAGTTCATAAGAATATTAATAGCATATTTATCGATTACATATTTTCAGTATAGCCTGTTTCATTTTCAGAAGCAAAAACATTTTCTTCCTCTGGAGTACAGGTAAGACCGTCAGCATGAATACAAACTGTGCTGAGTAGCTTTATAACAGCACACACATACAGCTTCGGTTAATAAGTGAAACCAGGCACAGCGTAAATTGGCAGTACAGGAGCAATGCTGCTATTTTAATAACCATTTTATTTACGTTTTGTCAAAATAATTACAGTTATAATAAGGCGTGAGAATACCGCAAATAAGCGGCTAAAATATATTTCTGCCAAGCAAACAAAAATTGTGAGATTTCAGTTTCTGTTTATATTTTGCACACATGCCATGATTAAATATTCCAACCAGGTTTTAAATTGATCTGCTTATAGCCTTTTCACACTGCAGGGTCATGACTGGTTCGAGCGGGAAAATCCCCAGATTGCAGTCTCGGTGGGAAACCTCTGAGAAACTCATTTAGCATCATTTCTGAGCAGCTGCAAACGAGGAGAAATCCTCCTGAATAAGGAGTTTTGGGATTTCAGAAATGGCTTTGGCAAAATGGTTGCTATAAATTTAGTACTGTTTTCTTACAACAAGAAAAATGCTGATTATTTTATTTCTATATGGACACATTACATAATGGTTATATTGCATATAATACTGCATTTGCCATTTTTACATGTCATTTTACATGAAATCTTATTATAGTCACAGAAGTCAGTTAATACTTTCCCCCCCCATTATCCTCAGTTTAATATTAAGCAGACAAACATTAATATTAAGCAGGTTTATGTAATAAATAGCTCTCATGACCCCTCAATTTGTTTCCATCAGGAAATGTCAAGCGTAGGTCTCAATATGATATGGATTAGATGGTAATCCGTATTATATGAGAAAAAAAATCCTTTCACTTACAGAACAAAATGTGTTCACTTGAGTATATCTTCAAAACCAAGAGTCAGTTCAGGTGTCATCGTACATTATGAGAATAGGCTGCATGGAGTAGTCACATCATGCAGCCATGTGAATATGATATACCATTGGTTTATAATGTTTAGACATATCAGAGGAGTGCATGGCAGAAATATGACTCGTAGAACTGATATGGTTGAATAAAGCTTCCCTTTTTTGACGACACTATAACCAATTCAAACAATAAATAACCATGCTCAACAATATCTTGTTCTCCTCGTGCATTGCTGTGTGTTTGTATGAACAAGAAGCTAAAAGTTTCACCTCACAAAACGCACTGGAGACTGGTTACATAAAATGTCAGATTTATTTACAGAAGAAAAAAATTATCTCTAAAGTTGACTAAAATGCCTGTATAAAAGACTCTTCCTTTGTGTATCATAATTACATCATTCACTATTCTGAACTATTCTCCTTTCAGGTAGGGTTTTAAGTCTAGGTGCAGTCCAAGCACACAGTATCCATTTTAAGACAACCGTCATTCATGCGTGGAGCTTGCATCAGCATCAGTCCAAGCTGCGTCAGCCGAGCCTGCCTCACTCAGTGCTGTTGTCAGAAAACCATCCCTCATTCGGAGTTGATATCACAGAGACAAGAGTGGAAAATATGTGCTTTTACCTATGGGTATTGTAACAGGGCCAGAGGAGTGCTGGGGGAGGGAAGGGAGATATGTTCCCTCTCGATTATTCCATCTGGATGTCTGGAGCCAGTCCGCATTTTTCACCCAGCCAACACAGAATCATCTGTAGGCAAGGAGTGATTCTGAAAACTATTTAAGTCTTTCAAGCTCTACAGCTGGGCGCACAGTATCATTGAGGGAAAAGCATGGAGGGTGAGTGCAGGAGATCTTAGTGAGCTATACTGATTTGATTTTGGGACTTGAATTTGAATTTTTGGAACTGTTTTTTGCTTTTTTTTTCTTTCTTACCAACTGATGACAGCTTGAACCTGCATTTACATATGACAGAAAAAAATGTTCTAAATGTGAAGGAAAAATATTAAAATTAGTGTTCAAGAAGTCAAAAATAATCTCCAGAGTGTGTGGATTCAAATCTCAAGTACAATCCACAGACTTCACCAAGAAAAATACTAAGGCTACACTGCAAGCTCTGTAAACTCTAAGATTGGAATTTGCACACAAGTACTGAGATGAGCCATATGATTTCTGGAACAGGGTTTTATGTACAGACGAGACCAAAATTAACATCAATTCAAGTTAAATAAAGGGGAAAGTGTGGAGAAAAACAGGAATAACCAATGGAAATAAGCATGTCACTTGGTCAGGAAAGCATAAGGGAGAGGGCATGCATGTATGGTGGCTACTGGAACAGGCTCAACTGAAAATGGCAGAAACAAGATTAATTCTGAGATATACAGGAAGATCTGTAAATGCATATTTTTAAATGGACTTAATGGTTAGCATAAGGGCAATATCCGAAAACATGCTGTACACTTTACATAGTAGTTCATCAGAATGAAAATGTGGAAAGTTTTCAACATTTTTTCCCCCTTTCATCTAATCTAGTCTTAGTCCCAATACCCATTGCAATCTTTTTCCCCCTCATCCCCTCATTCCAGTGAAGACTGGAAAGCCTGAAAATGTTGTCAATGTCAGTGAGATGTAGTGTGAAGATACATGTTAATTTTTATGGTGTCTTTAAAGCACTGTCTGTCTTTGTGTGCAGTTATGGAATCAGACAGAGTGGAAGGGAGGAGGAAGGAAGTCACAGGCAGCTGATTCACAGGAAAGAGAGAGAGAGAAGAAAAACTGTTGCTGCGATATGCAGCTGTAAATTCGATAACAAGCAGGTGAAAGAACGGCCGTTCATTAAAGCTGAAATAATGGCTGTTTCGTTTCTGGTGTGAAATATGCGGAGATAGAAATGCCAACACCGAAGACGGCTGATGTTGCGAGACATTTTGACAGCGAACCACGCACAGAACAAGCGATGGCTGGAATGAGCTTAACCTTTCTGCGGTTTTACATGTTCGCAGACTGCGGAGATGTCACAGATATTTTGAATATTCATAACCGTTTAATAGCTCATTTTGTAATTTGGACAAGTGTGAATTCGCTGCTGCGAACCCAAAGATGATTAAGTGTGGAATATTTCCCATTTAAAAAGTGATAAGCTGAACAAGTTGATATTTTACAGACAAGAAGAGCTGAGAGGAGAGTGACAGTGACAAATGCACCACGCAACACACCGGTTGACATTTTCAAACCACCTCAGCCCACTTTCAGAGTGATTTACAGGCTTAAAATAGCTAAGATGAATGCCACAGCCGAAACAAAGACAACTGCTATCATCAAAAGGTCTGTCAACCCATACATGTGTAATCAACTTGTCAACAAAACGAAGACACGGCCATTTCGCCTATCCACGGATGGCTCCAGTGACATATGTATGCGTTTCATTACTTTGTTGGGCTGAATATATGATGCCATTAATTATGCAGTTACCACTGGTGAAGCACACACCCCCGCAGTCCCCATAGAGCGGAGGGCCCCACATTATGATAAAAGAAATGTAATAAGCTTCTGTCTTTTGACTGAACAAGTGGGATGGTTGCAAAGTTGCTTTTAACACTTTATGGATTTTATTCATTTAACTTCTATACAACAACATTACATTTTTGTCTTATGATCGCAGTCATAACATGATAAAGTTCTGATTCTGTTATTACCCTATGAATGTTTGTTTCTAAAATACATCAGTTGTGGCAGGTTTCACTGCAAGCTGTTTGAAACGTGCTGTGTGGAGAGATCATTAGACAAGCTTAGTGCAAATATTTCCTGACAGACATGTCATGTCTTACACAAATACTTTTTGACGACTGAAAAATTATTATTTGATGTGATGTAAAATACAGATTGTTAGTCGCAGAGTGTTTTTTAAGGACTTGTAAGGAGTATCTGATAAATTTGTGTATTTTTTAAATTTATTTTTATTTTTTTAATGAAAACAGATACAGCCAAATATAGACTTTAACATTTTTCTGGAAAATAAATCTGAATCTTGTACATTTTAATGATGAATGTGCAGCAAAATGTGCTACTTGCAATATAATATACAAAACCACAAGCCTATATAACTTATTTGTTACAATCCTGGATGTAATAGGCTAAGGAGAATGCACAAATCTGAAGATCAGAAATAGTTATTTTTATCCATCATTCATCAGGTAGCCTGCATCCAGCTAAGATAATGATGATAATGGAACATAAAAGTGAGTATCCAGAATGCTTACTGTATGCACTGAGCTGAAAAATGGTAGGTCCACTGTACACTAACTGAACAATGCATTCTGAATGTTCACCATGATTCATAATTTAAGTTACAGAAAATTAATGGGCTGTTCCCTCCAGCTCACATGAAATAGAAATGAAATTGTGAGATGCAGATTTCTTAAAATAGCAGCCACATTTAGGCCCCTTGTTGTCATAGTCAGGTAACCTGACTTATTTCTCAGCGTGTTTGTCTTGAGGAAATTGCACGCCCACCCAGGTGTCGCTTAACTGCTTCTTCACTTTAATAGCATCCCTTGAAATCTCGAATACCACAGCTGTTTGCACGGTATTCCCAAGTTGTGCGCAGAGGTGAGAAACAACAACACCACGCATGCAAACACACAGAAACAACACATGCAGCTGCAACGTGAAATAAAACCCTCGTGGCTATCAAGCGAAAGGTAACATAAAGAATTTGCTTGGGTTGACTGGAGAGTACGACTTAAGTAAGGCTGAAAGCAAAAGGCCCATGAAAAGATCTCACTTTTTTTTTTGAGGGCCCCTATCTGTCAAGGTTCTTTGAATCATTGTATCTCCCCCACCACTCCCCCACCCTCCCGGCCACCCCCCCTCTCATAAGGTGCCGCTGGCTGGTGGTCTTATTGACTGAACGTTAAAATGGTTTTTCTCACGTTTTTTTTTTTCCTACCTGCTTCTCCCTGCTTTCCATTCCCTCTGTATTTTATAATGGCCTCTTCAGAGATTGCTTGTTGAACACATAACTGCTCGCACTGAAACACAAAAAAAGTATATGCACTATTCGAGTTTCACAAAGTGGAATTTGATGAAGTGAAGTGCCCCCAGTGAAAGACATTCCTGACTGTGTGACCATGAATTCTTTACCTTGCCTACCTGAGAGCTCTGGGGAACAGAATGCACATTTTGATTTTTTTTTTATTCATCTGCCACCTGGCAATCGTCCTGTGGGCATTTTTTAAGCCCAGCTTCATCGCTGGGATTCCATTTTATGCAATTCCTGATCAAAAAGTCAAGGTTTGATTGAGTCACAGTTTCATGTTGGTAACTACCACATGTTGGGATAGATCAAAATAGAAAGGCAATGTAAGCATAAACACCTCGAGAATGTGTTATATAGCCTATATAATTTGGGGTTCCAGTGCTGATTTCAACTCTTTATTCATTCTTCTGACAAGTAGCTTTTAGAAATCTGTTCTTGCTATCGGTATAGGAGCATAAACCTTTACAGATGGATGTTTATGATTTCAGAGTCGCTTTTGTTTATTTAGCACTGCAAAAAAACAAAAGAAAAGAAGAAACACTAGGCTTGTCACAGTGTTTGGTTTAACCCTGTGGCATATGATGCATGAGCTGACACAGGTGTAGTTATTGTATTTTCTCACTGCCGATGGTATTTTGCAATTTCAATTTTAAGTAAAAGTTAAAAAAAAAAGTGCATCTGCAGAGTTTCAGCATTGACATTATTAAAAGAAAATATGCTGATTATATTCACGCAATGCTCAATACCATCCAATGTAGCCAGTTCACCTCAATTAGGCTGTAGGCGAGTAATAAAATCATTTTTATTTGCATCACAAAATTGCACACATTTCATTGGCATTATTTATAATTGTGACTACATGTACTCGGTTCTCCACACTGACATGTGGAGAATATGCATGGCAAAGACCTGAAATGTGCAGATTGCTCTCTCTCTCTCTCTCTCTCTCTCACACACACACACACACACTGTCACACATATATGCATTCACAGAGTTTACACAGTTTGGATCGCTGTGATAGTTTCTGTTCAAATGAAATGTTATGTCCAAACAAGTGCATGCAGTTACAGTCTCCAGTGTATTTATTTACTTCTTCAGAAAACCACTAGCCACAGTGGTAGTTCAGCCATAAAGCTATACATTTAATGTCAAGCCCTGCTTGTCAGGATGGTTGTCATCAGCATAATCTTACTCAACAATGTGTTGGTGTTTTTTTTTTTTTTTTTTGTTCTTTTGCTTTTTTTTGTTTTTGCAAATTGTAATCGCAAAACTGTTAGAGAAATGCTTATAACTGGCATCTCTTTGAAGACGCAGATCAAACACAAAATTGTTCGACTATAAAATGTAATACATTTTGTGTGCTTTCATAACCCAATACAGTGTAACTTGTGTAACAATGTACAATATGTAGACTAGTCTAAAAAGAAATTTCAATGTCATTACTGTAACATTCAGTTTAAAGTATATTTGAGTTGCGTTGTATTAGAAATATAGCTTTGTATCAAATGAACCAAGACAAACACAGGCACACATACGACAACATATACACACACCCTATAATCGCCCAATTTCCAAAAAAAATGAGAGATGGATTTACAAGGAAGTCAAGCACATAATAAAGACTTTTCCCCGCTCCTTTTAAATTTGTGTAGTTTCTGCACATCAGTTTGCGATTGCAGAGAACGAGGGAGCACTTGCAGGGATCCAGGCTGTGTAGACGCCTCGCTGTTCAAGCGTGTGTTTTTCAGTTTGTATTATTTTTTATTCTTTTTCTCCTCGCACATCCACGGCCCTGTGGACGCATCACCACCAGCTGGCTGGCTGTTACTGGCGGGATTAACTCTAAGACTCCGCTGCTTAAGACGCATCAGACAAAGGGCGTGGCCGCCCGCCCGCGGCTCACTGACCCGTCCCAGCCTCGTCACCGTCTGATTCGCTGCGGCCAATTCTCTTCCCGGCCTATCAATCCCAGAATTGATCCCAGACCAAACCTAGGATTAATATCCAGGCAGAAGGCCAAACGGTGGATAAATGTGTCCAAAGACTATTCCCCTTGCTGTGTAGTCATAGAGCAAGAATTACATCCTTTAAATTGAATACGATCAGGCTGAAATCTCATAAAAAATATAATTGCGTGGATTACACGGCCTTGACATTTATGGAATAGCATTCTGAATAGTTTCATGATGATGCACCATCCAGATTCAGTTGAGATTGCCCATTTTCTGTGACGAATAATTGACTATAACCTGTGATGGGAATATGTGGAAGTTAATTGGTTTGGCCGATATGCAGGCAATTGTTGGTTAGTTATGTTTAATGTATCCATTCGTAATCACTGATTTTTTATTTATTTGTTTACTTTTTTTTTTACACTCCCATTAATGAAAAAAAAAACTTTAGGAATGTCTCAGTATTTAGTCAGGACAGAATTTACAGCTCAATTCTATTCTGTCATATCTCATTAGCTTCAAAAACACAGCAGCTACACAGGGATCCAATTTTGTGCCAATTTTATCGCATCATCATCTTCGTCTTCATCATTCTTGCTGCGTGCATTGCCCACCTGTTGTCTCATTAAGCCCCCGACAAGGTTTCTATATATTGTTTTCTTACAGAATCACCCAGAGGTGGGCAATGCAGATGTACTCTTTAAAAAAAGACAAAAAAATACAAAAGGAAAAAAAAAAAAAAAACATTTCTAGCCTGTCGGTTTCAAGGTCGTGAGTGCTCCTCGTTAATTCTATTTGCACCACAATGGGTTGCGCTCCCTCCTGTTCCGTTCGTAATTGCTGATCCGGCAGCTCAGTGGAAGGAGATCAGTTTAATGTCACGCTGATTTACATTGGAGATCACACGGCAGAGCTCTCCGCTTGTCACCAGCTGGTTGAGTAATGAGGAAGCCGGACCCAGCGGGGGCACGGTTACCCTCTTCAGATGTAGCACGCTGCGCAGTGGACTAACTGCTACAAGTGGCTTGACTGGAGGTCCTTCAACACGATTAACTCAGACATTAATCACAGTATTGGAAATGTGCAGTCTATACATATCAGCCATTGTGTTCTATTCAAGTCATTGTTTCTCGTCACCTGTGGACATGCAGCGAACAATTACTTTGACAGAAACAAGCACTGTTCCTGGAATGAAATTATTAATTATAAACAAACTTTTTTATTTCACAATTTTAAGTTAAACTCAAATGCACTGTTACTTACATATGAAACAATGCTTAAAACTGTAAAAATAATATTAATACACATACACATAGTAATTATGCATTATTTATTAAAATAATGTTATCATTCATTATTATGATTTATTTATGGAAAGACACATTAAAGATATATTACCAGAGCAAGAAAAGCAAACAGAGTTACTACAGAATACTCATTATCCCAACAAATTAAATAAAACAGAGCAAAAATAGCCAAATTATTGGTTAGCAGAACATCCCCCATATATGTACAGCAGAGTGTTTTACACTTTTTAGGGCTTTAGGAAATAACTACTGCATAATGACTGCTGAATCTCATTCCTCTCTCTTCTGTAACCTGCGAGAAACTGATGAACAAACTGAATTCAGGGGCAACTTCACACAGTCAAACAATAAAGATCAAAATTTGAGTTATTTTTCTTTTGTTCTTTCTTCTTCTTTTCCTGCCAACTGCATCATCAGAAACACCCGTTATTTTTGTGTTCCCCATTGGCCGATATCTATGTCAGTCAATAAGAATATCTGTTCATAGTAGCTGATTGTCAGACACACAACAAAAAAAAAACATAAATCTATTTAGATGTAATATAAAATATAAACACACTCACGCACAAACACATATGCACACACTTGCAAACGCACGCACACACACACACACACATACGTTGCGTTCAAGTGATAACAATATTTATTCCATGTTCAGCTAATAAAACATGTTTGAAAAAATTTTAACACCATATTTTTTTTTCCTATCGAAAACTACCTTGCTTGCTAATTAAAAAAGTCATGAATTATGAATATGAGTATTATTTATAGAGAACTATAATTACTGCAGCCAACAAAGTTACATTTAAAAAATGGGTTTATCATTTGCATCACGCTGTCTTTGGGATTTCTGACTTAATGTGGCTATAATACTAAAATCACAGGCTAAACTCTTAAACCAAAAGACATTGATATAGCGAGTTAGAAATGTATGTCGGCCCTGTTTTATTCATGCAGCTGTCTGGCCACAAAACTGAGTGTCACAAATGCTTGTTAACTTCCATAAAGAAATGTAGGTTCTTAAAGTACTTAAAGTACTTACTTAAAGTAATGTAGGAATACATGGATAGCATTTTTTCTAAATGGCTTGTCTAGGTTCTGTGTACAAATTGGTTTAAGTTTAGGTGCAATAGTATCATTTTGATATCAGTAATTTAGTACACAGACAGATTGTTCATAATTGTGTTTTATTTTGATGTCCATGCTTGTTTGTGCTTGTATCTTGGCTTTTTGTACATTTGAATAGTTTATGTTGAGGCATCACCACTATTCAAGAAAATATCAAATTATCAGACCCATACTACTGTACGTAAGAGTTATGCTCAAGAACAACTTCCCGGCATCCTGCTGATGTGCACACAAAGCATTACACTTAACAATACATTCAAAAGTATTATCAATGCATGAGTTCATTACCACACTGTGAAACTATATCAAAACACATCTTTGAAAATCTGTTGTACACAGCTTGGTATCTGGCTAATTGGTTTCAGGCCCAGGCAGTAGTAGTTTCATAAATCTTTAACACAGGACTGATGTTTCTATTCTTCTTTTTAAATATTTTTTTGGAAAACCAAGACTGCCTTTTTGACATAAGCAGAATTAAGCTTGGTACAAGAATTGGTGTAAAGGGTACAATAAGTGCGGCAGGCATTTCGGTGTTTAAGTTAATTTCCTAACACGTTAAACATCCTGTCCAATTATTAAAGAAGAACTCCAGTGGGGAAAGAAAATTATTGGCCGATAAACTTCCCTCTTGACTGCAATATAATTATGCGTAAGTACTTTGACTGTGACACAAGTTTTGTGGTTTTGGTTCTGTACTCACTTTGGATCTGAAATAAAATAATGAATATGAAGTTAATGTGCAGACTGTCAGCTGATAGTAAATTTGTTGCATCGCTCTTATTCCTACTGCTATGACTTTTTTTTTTTTTTTTTTTGCAATGAGAAAGAGGAAGTAAAGGAAAATTGTGATCACCTTCCACCAAAAAACCTCCCACTGTATGGGTGTTTTCTCATATAATGAAAATAAAAAATACATTTAAAAAAAAACACCCATTAAAGGATCCCCAAGGGATCTCAGGGAGTCATCTCAAAAGGATCTCAGGATAGCATCTCAAAGGGATCTCAGGGACCATCTCAAAGGGATCTCAGAGTAGCATCTGAAAGGTATCTCAGAGTAGCATCTCAAAGGGATCTCAGAATAGCATCTCAAAGTGTTCTCAGAGTAGCATCTCAAAGGTATCTCAGAGTAACATCTCAAAGGGATCTCAGAATAGCATCTCAAAGGGATCTCAGGGCAGCATCTCAAAGGGATCTCAGGCTTGCATCTCAACGGGATCTCAGGGTAGCATCTCAAAGGGATCTCAGGGACCCATTTCAAAGGGATCTCATGCATCTCAGAGCAGCAGGTATGCATGCATGTCCAGCTGATGCACAAGGCCTTTCTGAAGGCATGACTGGGTGGAGCGTAGCCAGGAGTACTACATGGGAATAGGTTGTATTTTAACCCAGAGAGCGAGGATTTTCATATATAGGAAATCCCCTGCCTGACTGTGCATTATCGAGTTCTTGATATCTGCTATCTGCTTGTGACATCTGTATGAAAAAGTACAGTTTATTTATTTATTTATTGTGTTCTCTCACAGCATGTAAAAAGGTAAAACTGGTGTTTTAAAAAGGGCTTGCAGACAGCAACTTAGTTTTGCTACTAGACTATTTCAGAGTGGGGCCAGCCCCATCTGGAGCAATACACTCATCTGCATTACAGATGGAGAGAGAAAGCAGTACATCCCAGAGAGACAGAGATAGAGCTATTCAGGAAAAAGAATCTCAAGGGGGCCTGGGTGCCCCCCCCCCCCCCCAAATTATGGCCAGTATGCTGTTGATAGCAATGCGTCATCCACCCTCACCCTCATCCACAACTTTTTAGCCATCCTTCCTCACTCCTCACTTTAAAAACCTTGATTTTTACAATATAACATTTCAACAACATGAACATGTATTGCATGGGCACCTTGGTTCAAATATCAATACAAGCAAACAATATGATTTATGGACATAAATGTGGATCTTTTGTGATTCTTTCTAGACAAAGTATTCCTGCTATACCCGCCATTTACTATGTGTGTAATCATATTTCATGTGTCCTTTATACAGAGTTGAAATAATAGTAGGCTGTTATTACCTACAATGGCATAGATTAAAATATTAATACCTAATTATAAAAATAGATATTATTATTTGGAATCTGATATTTAAAAAAAATGTAAATATTCTAGCTTAGCCTGGCTGAACTGGAGATTTACACGGACATATGGAGTACCATGCATAATACTTTCACTACTTAACATTGCTGCTGGCTTGATTGCCACATTCAATGTGACCCAAAAATGTTCATTATACATTTGTGGATGTTTTCCCACATACAATTAATCTCAACCACATTGAGGGCCTTAGACTGTTTTTGTTTAGTGATCTGGGAAATGTGCATAGTATTTGGACTTCTACTGAGATTACCTTAAAATAAACTTCCATAAAAGACCAAGTAACAAAATGGAAAGATTGAGTATAGACAAGCTATTGGGGTAGAGACTGTCATAAGTATGAGTGGGGTCCTTTTCGTAAAAAAGAGCATATATTTGATTGTCTTTATTATGCTGTGAGATGCAAGGTAACTTTAGTTCAGCCTCAGAATTCTGTGGGCCAAGATGTTCTATCATAATTAGCAAGGGCAAATGCTAGTGTACTGAAGTCAAGATGATGAACCATTATTTCATGACTTGATCATTTAGTCTGAAAACTGCATAAAGCATGAATCATCTTTAATGATTTTATAGCCGTCTGCTCTACCCACTTACAAGTTTAAGAAGTTAAAATAGCTTGTACATGTACATCTATGCAACCATTTTAGCTGTATGAGAACATTTTATAGAAAAATATATAGATGCATAAATGCATATTAAATATGAATATTTCCTGCAGCCATACCCCCCAGTTGCCTTCTCCTGACCTGTGGCTGAATTTAAGCACAGCTTGGTTAGTACTTGGAAGGGAGACCAGTTGGGAGATCCAGGCTGTTGATGTAAGTGGTGCTGACGGGTCAGCAGGTGTCAGTCTTCTTTCTGGAGAGGTGAAACCCTTTGGTGCCGTGACTGAAACACGATGCGGCAGGAGATCCTGTCTGTCTGACTGATCGTGGTAATCAAACACAATGCGCCGTAGAGCAAGGGGTGGGGGTTATGAAAACAGGAGCTTCCTGTTGTGGTACAGCTGAAACATAACTCCTTAAATTTCCCACCAGTTTGGCTTACTCAAGTTGTAACTATGAAACAAATCATTTTCAGCTGATCTTAATTGCTGTATGCATTATAAAACCAACAAGCAAAAAATAACAAAAAACAGGAAATCATAGAAAATAAGCAGTATTTTTTTATTTTCACATTTACTGTATACTAATATATTGTTCTGTGAGCCTAAATAAGAAACACTTTCAGTTTACAATATACAGTATAAAGGCAAGCATTTACATTGTAGTATGTTACAGCTCACGGTATCTAGGGTATATGCACCATTAAAAACGTTAGTGCGTATGACAATTATTATAATGTTCTACCAACTTACTGTTTGCCAGCACATTTTGTCTATAGTAGTAATGTTGTGAATGCAGTTTTTATTTTACATTGGTATGTTTTTTGACCTCCAGACTATGATTATAGTCCTTTTGTGGGTATTATGGTCTATGCCATAAATAAATCTTGGGGCTTCTTTGTCTGTGCTTATCTGCTCATCACATCTGCAGGTAGACAGAGTGGAACCATGCACCTTTGTCAATGGCTACCAGCATTTGAATCATTTACGAATCAGCATTTCTGCTTCCCTCATTGGTGGAAAATTGTAACCTAGCTCACCAATCGGATGTCGTCCTGCAAAGTCAACTTACCAGCCTGAAATGCTACCCGTAGCCTTGCACCGCTAAAGACTCTAGTTTCGGTAATTTGATTTTGATTGTGCTAGTTTTAGTACATTGTTTACTGTTAATAGTTATTGCGTAAATATTTGTATAGTCATTGTTGGTATTGGGTAAGTGGAAATACATAAGACTCACTTTGGCCACCAAGGACACTTGTCTCTGTTGTTCATGCATGTAGGGTTGCACTGTTAGATACACTAGGTAAGGGGTGAGTGTCACACCCCGTGTGTTCTGTTTGTCAGTTAGTTTATTTGGCATAGTTATAGATCTTAATTTTCTTTGTCTTTCTTTTTGTGTGAGTTAGTCAGTGCCACTAAACCTACTTTCAGTTTAGTTGATCTGTTTGTTTGTATCGATTCTGTTATTGCCTGTCCTTCAGCACCACTCACCATCCCTATTCCTTTTGTTTTACTTTCACATTCTGTACAAAAATTGTAAATACACTACACACCGCTATTACACTAGACCACACGCCAGTAATAAAAGCACACCTTGATCACTTTATACCATTTGCTTGTTGTTTATTCCCACTGTTTCCATTCCTTTACCCGATTCCACGATTTTCTTTTATTTTATGTATACCCCACTTTACCCCTAGACATCCAGGGGGTCATAACAGCGGGAGACAACACAAAATGCACTACTTTTTATCATTCACCAGACGCCATTTAAGTGCATCGTCATTGGGTCTCAATCAAAAGATCCTCACCTACCTGTAAATAAGGCTGCAAGTCAATATGTCATCATTGAAGCCTACTGCCATTCAGCATTGCTGTCAACCATTTTGCTGCTGCTTGCTTCTCCCCTGGTATTTATGTTGCTACTGTTTCAGTCTGTTCATCTTTTGCATTATTTATTTTTTCATGGGTTAGTCAATATCTGGGACAAGCTTCATTCAAAACATGCCAGCAAACATCAAAGAATGCTTCTGTGCAGTTTTCTTTGGACTAAGAGCACACACTGCCAGTCACATTGTCTGTGCAGAAAAAAAAAAGATCTCACTTGTTTTATTTTATATATTAATTTGAGGTGATGCTCTTTGCTCAGGTTGCGGATGGGTGGGGGAACTGGCAATAGATATGGAGATTTATTTGCAAGGATTGGGTGCTGGGGGGGGGGGGGAGGAAAGAGAGTGGGTGTGAAAGGATTGCAACATCTATTTAGAACTGTCGCTTTGCAGTAAAATCTCTCAAGTTTAGACCACAGTACATTTGCATTCTTTTGTCCCATGCCTGCTTTCCACATAAATGATACATCTGCATGGTGATTTGCATAAAGAAAAACCTACCTTCGAACACGCAAGATTATCAGGTCGGTATGTGAGAGTGTGAGGTGCTTTACTGTTCTGTGAGTCACACTGGGAGCCTGTAACTACAGTTTCAAACAAATGTATCATTGGAAGCAGCTGGAATGCCCACGTTCATATGCACAATAATTTGCCCAAAATGTATTTAATTCACCATCTAATTCATAAGTGTTCTGCTGGAAGTGACAGTGAAATTGCGTGTAAGCTTGCTTAAAAAAAAAAAAAATAGCAATAATGGTCTCATATCTGTATCCCTTTTGAACCACCCTTTGTGAGGAAGGTGAAACTGCTGAAACTAAATGGAAGCTGCAGAATTCTGAACAGCTCGATGCTAAGATTTTAGCCTTCCAGCCCTATGATTTCAAATGGGGAGCGACGCAGCAGGGGAGAGCCTGCGCTGCTCCTGAATGTCAGTCATGTGTCAGGCCTATCGATTCTTCCAGCCGAGTGGTCAGCGGCCTGTCATTATCGTCAAGCATGTCCGCATACCATACGGGGAGCCAGGCGCTAATGTCAAAATGGTGGCAGCCGCCAAAACCGTGTACTGACAAATTCCATCTCCTGCCTGAAAAAAAAGAGGAAAGGCTGCCCTAAGGAATAGTTATTATTTCAAAACAAACCACAGCAATTATTGCAACATGTTAAGGATGACAAAATAGCTGTACTTGTTCACCCTACCAAGAACAGGTTTTTTTTGTTTGCTTTTTGTTTTTTTTGGAGGAAAATTACTGTTATAACTATACACCACTGCTCATATGAATATAAAGTATCAATTTAGATTTGTCCAGGTGTGTCGCACTGAAAGTAGTTTTATTTTCTTTCTTCATTTGTTTACCCTATTCTAATAATAATTCCCAGCATTCATACAGAGCTTTTCTTACACTCAAGGTGCTTTATAGTGATGAGGGGGAAACTCGCCTACCCCTACCAATGTGTAGCACCCACCTGGATGATGCACGGCAGCCATTTTGCGTCAGAATGTCCACCACACATCAGCTGACGTGGAGAGGGAGATAATTATTTTATTTATTTATTTTTGCCAATTAAATCAGGGGATGATTAGGCGGCAGGTTGAGGGCGCCAGGTTGGGAATTTAGCCAGAACACCAGGGAACCCCCTACTCTTTATGATGAGTGTCATGGGGTCTTTAATGACTACAGTGAGTCAGGGCCTCAGTTTAATGTCTCATCTGAATGATGGTGTCTCCAACAAGCACCCCCATCATTGCACTAAGGCATTAGGGTTTATTCAACCAGAGGCCCTGAAAATGTAATCATTCAGTATCATTCAAAAAGCTAACAAAAACAACTTTGGGATTTCAAGCTCTCCCAACAATCAGTATTACAACTAAACCACGCTCAAAACTAAAGTACTATCACATTATTTGCATTACTAAGTATTCATTATGGCATAAGCAATCATGCATTTATGCATTTTTGCCTTTGTATTTAAAGAATATATTAAGATAATATAGTTGGGGTTAAATTCCAATACCGTGCTCCTAAATTCCTGTACACTTGGGTATTTGGTCATGGCATAAAGATCTGAAGCTGAATTACATGGAGAAACTAATTTACATACTATGCCAATGCCCAGAGCAATCACAAGAAGCGGATTTACTGGAATTTATTTATGAGGAAAACTGCATTTGTCACCCATGACAATCCCAAACCCTTTTACACATTTCTAAATATGTTATGTAATAGATACCAAGGAATACAGTATAGGAGTTACCGATTTATACCATACGTGAGGACTAAATAAATAAGACACAAAAAAGTCAAATACAAATTATGTGAACTGAAACAGTGCTCACAGTGCTGAGAACCCAAACTGAAAGGATGAAGATTGATAAAAAATATATCATGTGAGATATCCTTAAATAGGCACATCCAAATAAAACTGACAAGAGACCTGCTGGTCACTGTGTGTTGCCTGGGGCCAGTTCTCCAGGGACTCCTTTTGTCCAGCAGCCAGCCAGCTCAGCTGGGCTCCCTCTCCAACAGCGCACACCTGTCTCACCTACATCAGAGCCGGGAGATTACATCCGCAGCCTCCTCTGCTCTCCGCAGGAACCCTGGGACGGTTGCTGCGGCAGTGCCTGTCAAAGCTTTGCCGTCTTATCCCGGATGTTGCAGCACCTCACAACTCTCTTCACTTCTATGTCTCTTTTCTTCTTTTATCATTTTCTTTCTTTTTTCAGTAGCCTGCAGAGCAAAAGTTGTATTATTTTGCTGTAGCGTATGTGCCGGAAGTTGTGGTTGAAACTACATAGGATAGTATTCTGGTTGCTTAGCTTGTGAAAATGTGAGAATAGAGACCTGATAAATATCTATAACGATGGGCTGGGCTGTAAAGACTGTTCTTAAGTTTGGAAAATTTGTGTGCACAGTCTCTTGAACAAACAAGAATGTGCTGATATGCTCCTGAAACCTAACAGCCGGGGGGCGGGGGGGGGGGGGTCTTCTATCTCTTTTCTTATTGGACCTGAAACATCCAAGACTATGAGATCATCAGTATGCCTCCTCTGCACTCCCACCCCCATCACCCCTCGCAATCACAGCCAGGGAAGCAAGTTTCTGTACACCGCAGAGATTTTCCCACTGCATTTTTTCCCAGCGGGTCTGCTTCTGTTCCATAATCCTCACACGTATGCTTGCCTTCACCTCGGCCTTGTTAAGAGGTACATCAATATCTGCAACTGCCCTTTTTAGTGAGGCTTTGGCAGGAGAACAGCGGATTGGCACCCGCGACGGTGGCAGCGGAATGCTAAGTTGCCCCTGTCCAAGTCCAAGGGCCGCGGGGCATGTGACCTAAAGGCGCGTCCCCCCTTGACAGCAACGTTTCCTGGGGCAACCCAGAGCGGGAAAGGAGCATCGGTACACCTCCGCTCCGCAGGGTCAAAGGTTCCCCACCTGTTCCAGGAGACTCCCGTTCCTCTGGGAATGGATTCAGAAGTAAAGATTCTTCTGTGAAACAATGTCGCCAAAGTCACGTTCCTCCAAGCCATCTGTACGGACTTTAAAATTCATTCTCATTATATTTGTTCTCATCACTCATCAGATACAGGGCAGCTAGCATAACATTTGTTTGCTGCTGGATATTTACTGTGTCCTTCGTTAGAGCCTAATATAGCACTGCTGTCATCCCTGATATCAGTGGCTGGAGATTAGCGAGGACCCGCATTAGTATTAGAGCCCATCACCTTGCTGTAATTAGCATTAGCGTAGCAACTGAAACTGCCTTAAGACACTACCACCCTCTAACGACAATCGTGCATCATTTACCTTACTACCTCTGGGATGGCCATGGTGAGACCTAGATTTTTAGTAAGAAAGTGATGATTCATGAACCTCATAATAGTCAAAGTTACTCTGTGTTGTTAATCACTGACTTGAAGCAACCAGTCAAAAGTCCTTACTCTCTATGTGAAAAATGTATTCATGATTGGCTAAAATTTGTTGATAATGCACTGCCATGTGGGGTTCATTAAGCCTCGCTATCCCATTATTTATTTAATCCTGAATTTTAATTCATATAATAAAGTAATCACAGCGGGTGATAGATTTTCTGATTTATCCGTGAGACATGAAGAAGTGCCATCAGTCTGGCAATAAGCTGCAATGGCAAGTGTGTGTGTGTGTGTTTGTGTGTACAACAGTTGTTTAAATGCTTGCACTCACACACACACACATACACACACACGCATGCATGCATGCACACACACACACACACACACACAAACAAAAATACCTTTCAAGTAGAAGTAATGACATCAAAGTCTTATACATGCAAATAAGTTTGAAAGACCGGAGGTTCATACCGGTATTTCAATAGGCTGCCCCTATTGTGCAGTGATTGCAGGAAAGCTTTATGCTATTGTTGAGGCGCAGTGGTCTCATTACAATTTGTACTGAGGGAACTTTTCAATTTGAATTATTTTTTTTTTTGCCTCTTGAAAATGGACTCTGGACTAATCATCCATTCTTTTGCTGATGGCAATTTGCATCAGCGGCAGCTGGACGACTTTCATCCCGCCCTGGTGATCAAAGCCTGAATGAAATGGGCATTAGCCATGTGCTCCGTGGAGGGGATCTTCACAAAAGCTGCAAGAGGCATAAAATGTGTTTATCAAACTTCAAAGTGAAAATGATGGCTCACGTTGAACACTTTTTAATGACGTGCTTCAGTTAAGGATGCATTTGAGGTGCCATCGGCATAGATTTTGTGAAGAATGTATTATCGTGCTCAATGGTATTCATTTTTTTCTGTTAAAAAACATTTTGGAAAAGAGTATTCATTTCCAAACGTCATCACAAGGTTTTTGTGGATTTTGGGATGCTTTGAGACTATATTATTTTTCCTAAGGCTCAAATGCAGTGGTGTTTATAATTGCAGTCCATTGCAGATTCTCCTATGAACAAGCTGAGTTTCTCCCACTGTCAGGGACGATTATGATAATTATATTGCAATTGAATTATTATGGGGCACACACCACTAGGAATTCTAAATTCCCCAGGGTTTATTTTTACTTATTTATTTGCTTATTTCGTTAGCTATGGAAGCATCAGATGAGGAAAGTCATCCAAGGTCTGAAAAGCATGGTCTGTTCCACTGGTATCCATCTTGGTGAATTCTGTCCTCAGTTTCCGGATTGTTCTTTGTTCTCATCAGCCTGATCCTCCCCAATGGACCTCAGCTTGCTGGCAGGAAGTTACTGTAACATGTCTTTACAGTAGATTTCTGAAACTACAAGCTCTCTGGGTTTCCCTCGTTTCACACTTATCCTCTTTTGCATCACCAGCAGAGATATGTCTCTTCTTTTTACGGAAAACTGTGGCTGAACTCTCCCTGTCAATGGCTGCATTGAGACTGCACAACCTGCCAGTTCACTTCACAATTCCCCTCAGAAGAGCTCTCCCATTGCCTTATTGAATGTGAGTCTGTTGGTGCTGGTTATCTATTCCTGCCATGCCATGTCATGTGATATAGCAATTCCCTTGGGGGAAAAAAAGGAATCAGAGCACGCCTCTTCACTGCTCCCAGTTCTTTAACATTAAAAAGTGTGCAGGGGAAGCCTGTGAGAAAATACATGTAAAATAATTCCCAGGGGAAGCAGAATTTTGGTTTGGTTGGACATGCCAAACCTTGATAAACCATAAAGCCCATTGATTTCTGCATTGAAATTTTTTTTTTTTTCAATCGACATAATTTTGCGTGTGCTGCAATTGCAAGCACTTACTGTATCTGAAGAGGAAAAAAACAATACCTTAGTCCAGTGGTTCCCAAAACGGTGTTCAGAAACTTGCTTCTATAGCTATGATTACCAAAGTGGGGGCAATCTCGCCCCGCCCATTCCCCAACCCCCCAAGGTCGCGACCCTAATTTGGGAACCACTGCCTTTGGCCATGTCAGGGACTAATGTTGAGTGAATCGAGTCTTTGGTCTACGCTAGGTATGTCCAACTATGCACTTTCCCAGCAGTTCGTTCTGTGACTGTTACTGGAAAAACAAACCGTTACTGCTATTTATTGTCTACCGCCAAGTTTTCTTTTACTGGAATATTTTCTGTCGTGAGAGAGCAAATCAGAAAATCCCTTCGCACACTCTGCAGTCTGACCTCTGTGGATCCCTGGCTTCTTTATGATCAGCGCTGACCTTTCCATCTGCGGCAGATCCGGCCGGACGGTCTGGTGCTCGCTGTCTGAAGAGTCTTAATTAGAGGCCTAGCTCAAGAGCCTGGGTCTGAGTGCTCTTACTGCAGTCACATAACTTCTTTCCCTTTTTAAAGTCTCCCCGCTGCAAAAAGCCAAGCGAACGAGGAGGCTGGGTATTCCTTGGAAAAGGACACGGTTTACACGGGCCTAGTTCAGCTGTGCCGCCACGTGAAACGGTTTCTCGTCGTATGTAAATCGACTCTACGTGTGGTCATTTTGGCCGAGTGGAATTGTCAGTTGTGACGTGTTTGTTGTCACTTCTTTGTAAAGAGGAATCACAATCTCTTCAAAGACAAATGCTTTCCATATCAAATCGGCGTACCAAGAATAATCCTTGGCTTGTGTCACTTTGAGAAACATCACACGCCGGAGGAAAAGTAAGAATCATTTATTTGATAAACACTGACTTTTAGTAAGAAGGACACCTGAACCACAGAAGAATATCTGGGTGATTCTCTGGTATTTTCACATTTGAATATTCAACCCAGTAGCATTAGCATAGGTTACACTGAGATGCCTCCCCTGGCAATGGGAAGAGGGGGATGGGTGCGTGTTATTTTTTTCCATATATGAATGAAATGGTGAATGTACACATATCTTCTGCCTCAGCAGTAGGTCAGGCATACCTTAGGCTTAGCCAGAGGCGCTTACAAATCAAATTGACCTTGGTTGACGGTTTGCTGGCCAAGCACAAGTACTAGGCATCAGTAAGGAAATTGGTCAGTTGATCCTGTTAAAACACCCGGAAGTGAGCTTAAAAAATATTGCGATTATGATAAGCCTTGTTCCCTTATCACAGGAGTTTTGCCCTGTATAATAACTGCACATTATCAGCATCCTTCTTCTTGATTTCTTTCTAGGGCCTGGCCTCCACTGTAACAGGAAAATACAGGAAAAAGCACAAGCATCCACATGCATTCCTTTGTAAGTAAGCCAGAAAGAATACTAATTTGGCAAATAATCTTGTTTATTTACGAAGAAATGTGACATCTGAGGGTGTAGGCCAAACAAAACCAATTTTCACTGCAAGGACTCGTCTTTAAAGATACAGTGTTTCAGTGCATGAGTGTTCAAACCACAATATTTAATCACATGAGAATGGGCAACACAACTAAGCGAGGTCGGTGAAAATGTGACTCTGGTGGAAAATTTCTAAGCGGTTCATCAGACATGGACCTTTTCCGAAAGTAAACAAAAAACTAGCATTGAATCAATGCGTAAATAACCTTGCAGGGTTCAAAATAAATGTAACTAATGTAAGAACTGTCACTGACTGAATGCTTTTTTCAAGTTTGTTGCCTGTGAGTACTTGATGCTTCTTTCTCCTGCATTAGTGTCTCCAAAAGAACTCTGTGTGCTCTGTACGGTGTCAGGCCTCTGAATTCAGTCTTTGTGAAATACAGTAATTTGGTATAGAATTAATAAATACATTTTTTTTAATATGACCGTGATCTTCCTGATAATCAAAAGGCCCTGTCATTGAGCCACTGTGCAAATTTGCATCCGCTAATTGAAGGAAAAATGCATTAAATATTAACCTTTTTAAATCGATGGTTTAATGTTTATCTTTTTTCTTGACTTTGGAATTTGGTTAAGTGGTGAAATGCAATCGGTCGCATGATTAGCTTAAACAAAATGTCACTCATTTCAATTCAAAATTTGATGACACAAGAGTGTAGCGGTCACCGGCTCAGTCAAACCATTCATTGAAACACTGGCTCTGTTCACCTTAAGTCTTTAGTCAATTTGCTCTGTAAGGGAAAATAATTGCATGATAACAGGGTTTAAGTCTGCTGCTGAAGGAGGAGAGAGGGAATGATAGATAAGGTGGTGGAATGGAGTGGGTATATGAAAAACTATGAAGAGCATACTTGACAAACCTTTTTTTTTTCTTAAATGAAAAGCAATGTTTAATTTCAGTCCCTGGAGTAGTTGTTATTGTCAAACACATTTTTGTCTGTGATATTAGTTCAGGCATGGAGTATACCTAAAATGTTCTCAAATATCATTTGATATCAAGCTGTGCTTTATAACAAAGAACACTCTAAGGGCTATGTTAGAGCAATGCACACCAAGAGAAACATGACTCATCTTTTTACATTTAAATTCTTAAAAACAAACCTTGTGTGTGTGTAAAACAAACATTGCAACAGCTCTCATCGTTATTTTTACTTGTGGTAGTAGTAGCAGCAGCAGCAGTACCAGTTGTAAGTAACAAAAGGAAGACTTTCATAAAATGTGTTTTCATTATTACAGCTGTTATTCTGGGTATTAGTAGTAGCTCTTGCCAGCAGAAGTAACTCTTAAGTAGCACTGCCGAGAGCAGGAGCAGCTATAGCAGTGGAGACAGACGCACCAGTTGTGGAAGCCAAAGAAAAAATGCATTCACACAATGTGGCTTCAGCGACCGTATTTCACTTTCAGATCCTTGCCTAGTGGCTTTCCGGGTTTATGCTAGATATTTCTTTTCAGAGTGAAAAAGACACGGGCTTTGCGAGACATTCGGGGGCCTCCATATGTGTGCTAAACCCCTTTCAGACATTTCTCAAAGCCATGCCTCCGTGAGACAAGCCATTGGGAGGAGATGAACCTTGACAGAGAGGAGGGAAAACGCCGCTTTTTCGGTGACTCAAAGAACACATGTGAGAAATCTGCTATCATCACTGTTTAAACAACTGTATTACACTGTAGGGATAGCTGGCATGTCCAGGTAAACCGTGCTCAGGTTATACCTTCTGCTAAATGAATGAAATCCTTCTTTTGAATGGAAAACTATTCCACAATTTACTTCCATGATTTGCAACATGTAAGATAATATTACTGAAACAGTGACATGAAAGAATATTAATAACAAATAATATCGCTGAACTATATTCATATAAATAGATGATATAATTGGTATTAATCCAGCACCATTGAGTTCCACAACTTTCTCTCACACACAATAATTCACACACACATTCTCTCTCAGTCATATTGGCCGGGAAACTCAGTGACAAAAAATTAAAAAAAATGCACCCCTATGATTATAAAGCCAATCCATTGCAATGGCAAGACTGTTTATCCAACGGCCCATTACCACGGTTCATTTAAATGGGTGAGACTTCCAAACGTACTTAATGTTCTGTGACAAGCATTGTGAAGTGCAATATGTGGTCACCTCATAACATCCATTCAAAAAACTGCTTAATATATCAAGCTAACAGCTATATGAAAACGTCACAGTCTTGTTTTGCATAGAAATATCAAATGTTAGCAGTCATATTGCAGAAATATTCGAGCAAGATGTGGAAAGACATGACAATGAATTTTCTGTCACATGGTGTAGGTACGTTTTATAAATGTACAGTGTATGGATGTCCCACTTTGCATAATCATTGTTAATAAATGCAGTATTTGGAGGAACTTAGGCAGTGGCAGGTGAAGTATTGCCAAAGGAGAGCAACATCATTTCCAAAAAAATCCAGGGTACAGCGCAGGCATTCAGCATGGTCTGCTTCACGCGGTGTTTCTGCTGAATTTAAACTTCCATTTATCTCTCCTGACACTCAGTCCATAAAGATAAATCATTTTAAAAGCCTGTGTTCGTTCTGCTTACCACAACCTACATTGTTTCCTTTTGTTTGTGAAAAAGAGAATGCTAGGTGAGAGAAAATACTGTGGAAAAAAGGTAGATGAATAAATTAATAAAGTAATCTTCTTTGATGGGTGGTCCAAAACCTTGGACTTCCTTTATATGCATGACACCCTTGAAATATAATGCAAATACAGTGTTTTGTGACATTTCTCTTTTTGCCCAAAACTTGATAACAGCTGTTCCCCAGCATTATGCTTGTGTGTAACTATACTGTTCTGGCACATTAAAAGTGCCTGTGGAAATAAAGCAGAGCATTTACAATGAGTTGGAGGGAAGTGAATCTTGTTCTAGTCTTGCGTATTTTAACAGACTGGAGACATTTCTGTTTTCACTCTGCAGTACTAGGCTATTATAATGTACACGTCCCTGTCATCATCTGTGTTGGCCATGTTACTCTTTCTGAAATAAAAACACAAATAAATAAAAACTGAATAGGCTAGAAAGTATCAAACTGGTTGGGTTAATTGATGGGTTACTGGATCTAGATCTGATCTGAAGCTAGATCTGTGATTGGCAGATGGAGCAGTCCTTTCTGAGGACAAATACGTTTTATACTGTGCCTTGCAATGTTATTGGTGGAATTCTGAATAACACACCAGCTTACAATGAAATAAATATAGAGCCTGAGGGTTTGATTGGGTGTTGGTGTGTCGGGCAAAGGGCCCATGCACAACTGAAGACAGGCATCACTAGTGTGTCACCAGGTTCCTTTTGAGGACCTCTCTCATGGTAACATGCATCATCTTTTAATCGTCAGCGGTACATTATCTTGCCATTCCTATCCTCATTGTTCCTTCTCGTGTGAGAAGTTATTGCTACTGCAATTCATTTTTAACCACAGTATAGCGCAAAATATGTCCAAATGAATAATACAGGGATTGCGCTGGTGAGTTGCGTGCTGCAGGAGGAAACCACTCCTCACCCTCCAACTGATTGCCTGTTTTTGCATGAGAATTTAGACACTGTATTAGTCTCATACACACCAACAGACTATAGTAGATTGTTAATCAAAGGATACCTCGACCTTACAATCTCTAACAGGTTTCAATAAATTAAATCCATAGCAGCTAACAAAAAAAAAGAGAAAAACCCTCAATGCACCAGAAAATGAAATGTCTGCCCAGTAGTGGTCTAATATGGAGGACCCACAATGCTCATGTCTAAACATATGGTTATTTGCTGTGGTGTTACCCCATCTGTACATCATCTCCTCCATCAGAGCCGACTGGCATACACACTCCATGCTGTCGTTTAAGGCCATAACCATTCCTGGGCTACATAATTCAAGTTAAAATATTTTTTAATTTATTCATTCATTCTTGAAAGCCTTTTAATTGTACTGTATTGTTATATACTGTATGTGTTTGTGGCTATTACTTCCAAGGTTCACAGTCACTTCTGCCCTCCCCCTCATTCCGCAACTGAAACTAATGAGCTGAAAAGATAAGAAGCTAGAAGATAAGAAACAGGAAAAGGTTTGTTATTTAAATGTATTATTATACTTCACTTTATTATTTTCATATTTTCAAGGACGGAGTGTAGCACAGTGGGTAAGGAACTGGGCTTGTAACTGAAAGGTCGCAGGTTCGATTCCCGGGTAAGGACACTGCCATTGTACCCTTGAGCAAGGTACTTAACCGGAATTGCTTTAGTATATATCCAGCTGTATAAATGGATACAATGTAAAATGCTATATAAAAAAAAAAAAAAAAAAAAGTTGTGTAAGTCGCTCTGGATAAGAGCATCTGCTAAATGCCTGTAATGTAATGTCATCTGAAACCCGTGGGGGGAGGGGTGAAGATTTAAATTTTTCGTTGTCTGTGCAGGTGTGCTTTCTCTGAGTGTGTGGCAATTGTGGTGACTCTCCCTCCCAGGGGTGTCATATGACATGCGGCAGTCATCAACAGTGAAGGTCAGACTGAAGCAAGTTCATTTTGATGGACCTAATAACTCCACCACAAGTGCAAGACCCTAAGTGCTTTGTCGGCCCTAAAAGACAAACACTCGTTTGAGACTTCCATCCATCACTTATCGATCATAGCTATCATCTATCTAGCTATTATTTATCTATCATGAATCTTTGATATTTTGAAACTATGGTCAATGAAGTAATGGGTTTCTCACTTGTGTTCCTCACTTGCTAATGGGATTTCGCTCCCTGAAATATGCTGTGATAAAGCGTGGCACCTGAGGGGCTATTGAGTGGCTCATTTGGCTAAGGTACCACATTGTCGTGCATGAATGAGTGTCACGGCCTCTGACCGAATCTGGACTGTGCCAGTGCTGACTGTGGCCAGTAGCACTTGTAATTGGCAAGTGTGTACCCCAGGGTATGAGAGGGCTCAGTTGGTTTGGGGTCCCCGTTTTGTCACTCTCTCGTGACCCCCGAGATATCTTACTCGGACTCAACTGCTAAGAAGTAGGCTTTTTCAAAGAGGGAACCGCGGATGTCTTCACTCTCCCGAATCCACGAATAGTTAAATCAATCCAATTAATGAATTCCCTACTGATAAACAAAAAGTATATGATAATAAATATGCAATTAAAAAACAACAATGGAAAACAAAGGGATCACTATGGAAGATAGTTAATGTTGCCTAGTCCTATACCAGCTGCATCTCTATTTACACTGCATCTCCAAAGTACAGAATTATCAACAGTGCTCAGTTATATAAACATACATTTTGTCCACAAGATGTGCTTAAAGAGAAAGAATGATGGGCCTTACTTGCAAATGGAATATTAAGGTGAGTAATATAAGGAGCAAATGTGTTTTTATGGCTGTAAATCTTAAATCATCACAAAGATGTCAAGAGGAGCTATAAAATGGCATTACATTAGCGTAGCTTATGGAAATCCTAACAAACACATCAGTAGTCATATCCATCTCTTTTTTTTACAGTGTTGTCATAGCAGATGCCTCACAAGTGATTGGGAATGCAGAGCCGTGTTTGATTAATGCTCCCGACCTTTCATAATAGCGGGGAAATTGATTGGGACATCATTTATGCACACCCCTTTAACTCTACTGAAAGGAATGTGTTGTTGGTGTTGATTTGACTTCATCAAAGGGAATTTGGTTTCTTGGCCTCTGATGGAGGTAGAGTTTTTTCTCTTCCAGTTTTCATTAACCAGCTTGGTTCAGCGTTAGCATTAAGCCCCAGACATTTGGACACCTATTCATGAGGACTGCTCCAAGGTGAAACCCCCAGATTATGGCTGGGGGACTGCATCATGAGGTGAGGCCTCACTACATGCATGATTTCGGTACAATTTCATGAGATATGCTATACAATACAAATTGTGCTACGCATAAATGACAGTTCTGCATTTGTCAAAATTGATGTATTACTATCCATCCATCCATCCATCCATCCATTCATTAGCTATACCCGCTTATCCTGAGCAGGGTCGCGGGGGGTGCTGGAGCCTATCCCAGCGTGCATTGGGTGAGAGGCAGGAATACGCCCTGGACAGGCCGCCAAGCTATCGCAGTGCACACTCACCATTCACTCACATACTCATACCTATGGCCAATTTAGAGTCTCCAATTAGCCTACCTGCATGTCTTTGGACTGTGGGAGGAAACCGGAGTACCCGGAGGAAACCCACGCGGACACGGGGAGAATATGCAAACTCCACACCGAAAGGACCATCTGGCTGTGAGGCAACAGTACAATGCACTGCACCACTGTGCCGCCTATTATTATTATTATTATTATTGTTATTATTATTATTATTATTATTATTATTATTATTATTATTATTATTATTATTATTATATTTATGGTATTTTTGTTCATTGATATGTCATTATCAGGAGGATCAGTCATGCTGCATATATTTATTCATTATGCATGTCATAACTGCTACACAAGTGCGCTGTTGAGTGGCACTTCTTTAGCTCCATGGCCTACAGATTAAGGAGCTGAATCCAGAGGCATCACATCTAAAAAAGGATGAGTCACTTTCTGAGGATTTACATTTAAGGAAACCAGTACAAAAATAAAAGCCGCAGCCTTACCAGTCTTCAAAGTACCTCACACTCTCGACCCTAAATTGAAATGAGGACCTTGACAGTGTTCCTTCCCGTCTGCTGAAGAATATTGCGGCGCTGTCTCAAAAGCAAAGTTAGCACAGCGAGCAGAGTCTAGCAAGTTTCCCTTGTTTATAAATGTGGTGAGGAACCAACAGGCACACACACCATATTTTGTTTCCTCAAAAAGTGTACAATTCCCAGAGCTCAAATCTTAATTAATTATTGGCATTAATTAAAAAGCTATGATTTGTGTTCATGCATATACTCTATAGTTATATAATTTTAAATCCATTATTAAATGCCAAAACAGACCTATTCTCAAATGTCCTCCATTTGTCTAGTTTGATCTGACCTAAAAACAAACAAAAAAATGTATTTTCTCATTCCACATGTCGTCTGATATATTTGAGCCTTCACTACATTAATTATATGCAGACACAGGCACAGTACATGCATGCACGTTTTTTTCCTCTCTTTGAAAAACACTCATCTGTTCTGAAAAAGCATTCTGTGAGACCCGGCAATAAAACTGTTGCCCTTCGCTGATTTATATTCAGCTCCATTATGGACCCACTTTTGACTGAAGATGGTGTGTTATACTAAGCGGTGAAAGTCATCAAATCATTGCCTCTCCACAGCTTACGCCAGCTTTAATGGGTTGCGCCTTTCAGTATTCAGAAATGAATAAATGTCATGCATCTGAAAACCGAAACATAGTTTTACAAAGGTAAAAGGTTCTGAGTGCTGCTCCATTGTTTTCGCCATTCAGGACCCTGTTATTTTATAATCATTTCCTTTGCGTGACATTCTGCCATATATTCTCATTTTAAAACGGACACAATGTCAAAGGGGGGTTTCGTCTACAGCAAACAAAATATTTTGTCTGTCTTTTTCATGTCACATCTTACATAACCGCAGTTAAGAAAAACACCTGATTGGAACACCTCTCATTTTTTTTTGGAGAAGTAATTTTCCTTTACAAAAGGCAGAGTAATCATCATACCGAATCTGTGGTTTATCTGCATAGCCTGTCATACAGTGCTTACTAATGATGTCTACTTGCTTAGTAGTAGTAAATACAGTGTAAATGCTTGCTGCTACACGGGGACATTTTTTATCCTCCTACCACAGCATAACAAGCTTTGGGGAGATGGACATTATCGATTTGTACAAATAACTTTTCCCGAATCCTAATAGGAGATATCAAAAAGCCAGAGATTGTATTTCAGACGAAATCTGGCTGTATTAGTTAAGAAGGTAATGTATCACAGGGAAACGACTGGAAGTACGAGAAAAGGGCAGGCGGTCTGTTGTTTTTTTTTACGTCGTTCAGTTACAATGCTGTTCACACAAGAAGGCCGCTCTGCCAACTGCATTTTCATCAAACTTTTTCTTTTTTCATTTTTTTTTTACGACACATTCATTTTTCATTTCCTTTTCCATTTATTTCACTTTGTTTCCTTTGCCCTTTTGCTCCGTGGACAGAATGCGACGCTCCGCCCCCCCTCGCCGTCCGACCAAAAAAGGGGAATCAATCACCGTTATGGGACGCGGAGGACGCGGTGGCCTGAAGGACGAGGCCCAGACGCGGCGTGTTCTCCGCACGGACGAGCGGGAGCCGGACGAACGTCCGGGCAATTCTCCCCCGATCCCGGCTGTGATCCGAGCCATCTGCATTGGCATTCAAGCATCAGCCTTTCTAATTAAATATCGCCCTTGTTTGCAGAGCGGAGAGGAGCCTGACCTCCACCTCTCACAAAACAACGCTCATCCACCTTGCATTAGGCAGGTCAGGTCAAAGTCCCATAAAACCCAACGTCAAAACCTGTCAAGGCACTGTTTGCTATCAGGACTGCCTGTCATTCAACCGGGTTCGGCCTTTAATTTATTGATGAACATTCCATCGCATCCTTCCATTCACTAAATCATTTAATTAGCTTGACCTGGAGATGCCGATGACTAAATGGCTGCAGTGAAGCTGAAATGAATGCCAAAATGTACATCAGTAAACACGTTCCCTTTCTCTGAAAGACAGCTTCCCACTTGACTAGGGGTTCAGTGTGCCTCTCTGCTTTACAAAGAAGAGCGATCATGAACTTAAGCTTTCAAAAAATAACCTTTTTGCAAGGCCAGAGTTAACCGGGTGCATGCGTGTAAACCAAAGGGCTAACAAACACTCAGACGCCGTGCTAGTTCCCTCACTTTCTGCTCTTACTTTGAGAAAGAGGGCGCATTTCTTGTCTGACCTAAAATTGGGGATGGGGGAGCTCTGGGTGCCCAGGCTGCTTTGCTGGGAGGAAGACAGCTCTGTGAGGCCTCTTAGCGGCGAAGATTTCGCAGGCTTTGCCGAGAATTATAATTAGCCCCTCTCCTGGGAAAGCTGTGAAGAGAGATGGATGGAGCCGACCCTGGGCAAGACATGATGGACTGTCCCCAGGGAAAGGGGGTGATAGGTTCATGTGCACTGAGATTATTGGAGAATGAGAGCAGGGTCAGGGTTTACAAGGTCAGTGGATTGTTGCCATTAAAGTAGTAGTGGTCTGGAGGTGAGGCCCGGTGGAGTGGGACAGACCAGCGGCCAGTCCTAAAAACTCTCTCCCCGCCGAGGGAATAATTAAGAATAGTACGGAGTAATGCTCTTCACTGCACATCGCCCAATAATCCCCAGTCCTCGTTTCGTGAGGCTGCCATGGCCTAGTGCACACCTCGCCCCCGACCCAAATGGTTTCTTTGAAGTTTTATTGAGAAGGTGTCTCATCGTTTTTTTTATTTTTTATTATTTTTTAATTCAGATAGCCTAGTCAGATAATCCTCAGGCAGCATTAACAAAAGCAACCTTCATAATACCTTCATTGAGGATAACAGACTAAGAATAATTACAAGATGAATAAACTGATGAAAAAAAGATTCTCTGTTCAGCTTTGCTTCCCCATGTGTAAGTCTGTGTAAATTGTGGTTTAGTATATGCATAAAGAAGGTTAGAATCACTACTATTAACACTGCAGCAAATCGTACAGTAAATCTAGCAGTAAAAACAAATATTTATAATGTTACTGTTAGATAAATCTTACTAACAGATTTGAAATAGTGTGCAAAGACATTTGCAGAGAGGGCAGGTGAGGGTGAGAGTTGAGAAGCTAAAGCAAGATTTTTTTAAAACTGCTTGCATGGACTGGACATGAAGCTTTGAATTTTGTATTGAAATAATGGAACTAGCTCGTTAACAACTAGAGAGAAATTCATAAAAGTGAGCTTTTGACCCTGTAGTTGCTGAGGTTGAGGCAACTGAATAGCTATGGACAGGGCCATGAATATTAGCGCCCTTAAGTCATAATTATTTATATAAACACTGCAGTGTGTAAGCATTTGGACAGTGACAGTTTATGTTGTTAAGGTTCTATCCTCTGGCACATTGCATTTGAAATACAACACTGAATATAAGGTTAAAAGTGCACACATCGCCATCAAAAGTAATTGGACAATTGGCTGCTCAGCTATTTCTTGGCCAGCTGTGTATCTTTGCATGATTAGTCCATGCACAAGAAAGCTAATAAAAGGTATGTGTGGAATTTGCATTTGGAGTCTGTTGCTGTTGTCCCTCAACATGAGAACCAAATAAGTGGCAATGCTAGTAAAACAGGCCATTATGAGGCTGAAAAATCACAATAAATCAATGAGAGACACAGCCAAAGCACTGGGTGTGTCATAATCAACACTGAAACATTTTTTTAAGAAGCAAGACTGCGCTGGTGAGCTCAGCAATAGCCCGGTAGACCATGAAGGACCACTGTAGTGGATGACCAAATAATACTTTCAATGGCCTGTACTGTATGTGTGTGTGTGTGTGAGTGTGTGTGTGTAAAAATCTACACATGAGCTCATGTGTATTTACATGCTGGGAGTCATGCATGCATTATTAGTAGAGCACTATCAAGCAGAGCATCACCACCAACTAAACACATAAGATCGTCTTTTCTTTATTCTGTGAAATTGCTTGTATCCCACATTAAAGGATAGATTTTTCACAGCAGTCCAATGCAGTTCTGCAGCTTTTTCGTTTCAAAATGTTTTTTTTTTTTTTTTTGTTGGGCTATTGTCCAAAAAATAATATGAAAGTGCATATTTTATGAAATATGAAAGACTAGATGTACTTCATCATCTGAAACATATGGAAAGACTGTTGGTTTTTGCAGGACATTTTGGCATTCAATAGAGAAGATATTTTTTGGCAGGACATATATTTTGCAAGAAGTCAATAGTATTCTTTTACAACACCATATAAATACAGACATTTCAAATATTTAATCTCTACTCACAAATCTTCCTAATTTAAATTTTTAATTTTGTGTGTGTGTGTGTTTATTGTCAATACTATTATTATTATTATTATTATTATTATTGTTGTTGTGTTCATATTTTTAAATAATGTTGGCACACATTTAAGTAGTAGCTCAAATGCCAAAAAGTTATTGTTTTCTTCATTGTGGCTGATATGTGATACGGAACAGGAATGCTAGTACTACTGCATGTTTCGTTAGTCCTTGAAAGGCTGTTCAGATAATGAAGCAACTGAAGATATTTAAGCTGCTGGACATAAATGAGAATCAAATTCTGTTAATAAATACAGGCCCTTTCATCTCCCAGAATATATAATAAAATCGTTCTGAGAGAAACTGATTAAAATATTTTATTTCATGTGCTTTCTTTTTTATTTGTTTCTCAGCTGAATGCTAATGCCGGCACTAAATCGATTTAAATAGCTTCTGAAGAAAATGCAATTAGTGTAACTGTGTCTGAATTTTTTTTTTGTTTATATTTGACTGTGGTACAGCCTCTGCATACTTTGTATCATTCTGCTCAATATTTTGGTACGTTTTAAAATAGTGAACAGAAAACTGCTTAACATGGTTTAATGTACCAAAACAGAGCTTAGAACCTCCTCATTTAGCTGAAGCTCCCATTAGCATTAACTAGGAGGAAAGCATTATAAAGTAATTTAAAGAAGAAAATTCAATCTTTGTTCATGGTTATTAATAAGGTCCAGTTAACGTGTCATAATTACATAATTTGTTGCCATGAAAAAATAATTTACTACAGAAAATATGCAAAACATTAATAAGACTAAATCATGTTAAATAGGGTATTACCAAACAGTTTGTAGACCTTTTGCTAATTGTTAGTAATATGGTTCCATTAACAAATATGAACTAATGTGTTAGTGAGCATGAATGAATGATTAATTAATATATGAAAGCATACATAATATTCTATGTAAACAAATCTACATTACATTACATTACATTTATTTGGCAGATGCTGTTATCCAAAGTGATGTACAATAAGTGCATACCAAAGGTCATTGGAACAACTACAAAACACAGGTCCGATAAGGTACAATACTCATTTTGTACATTTATTCATAGCCATGAATACACATTAAGTCGAGTTTCCACAGTGAACATTAGTCTGACCTAACCTATGCTAAGTCAAACTAGGAGGCATTGCAAGCTGCAACATTAAGACAATGATACAAGGTGCAATAAGTGCTATCTACCAACAAGTGTAGTGACAAAGGATTATGGAATCCTTGTTCATGTTAGTATTGGGAGTCGAGGAAAAAAAAAAAAAAAACATTTATCTGTAGATAGAAAATACATACAAACACTCAGTGCACAGTACATGCAACCTCTTGCTTTTTAAGATCCTAATAAAAGACAAATTACTTCTGTTGATCTGTCACAAAAGAAAAATATATTACCATGTATTGAAACTCACTTTGTGGCTGATATTGTAGGCACTCCACAGGACGTCAATTGAATATGACTGCTTGTTCAACATTACTTAATGGTATCAAATCTTAGATCAATTATCGCCTTATGTGCTAAGCTTGAAGTTTTCCACTATACGCCAGGCAAAAGCAGCTCAGGTCAGAGGTATAAACCCATCCACTTTTCAGGACATTATCAATATTTTCAAACAAATCACATTAACTTGTCGAATGAGGGTTGAGCATAAACTATGAAACACCAGATTTGAATGGTGAGATGAGATGAGTCAGATATGTCACACTTACACAAACTGCCTTCTGAGAATCTGTCCTTTCTAAACTGGCATGCCCCCAGTGTAGTTAGCTGCTGCCATAAGTGCTCTTTCCAGACGGTCAAGCCTAGTGTGATCTGCACCCATTGGTTACATTGACAATGCATTCAGTGTCAGCTGTGAAGATAAAGACTGAAGACTAAGATAGCACTTTATTTTGACATATCAATGGCAGATTGACAACTTGTTAATTTCTCTGTCGCTGCTTATTTACAATGAAAAAAAGCATAAATGGTTTATGTTTCAGCCCCTTGTGAATTTCACATCTATTCAGAAGCTGGAGGAACTGAACTGTTTTGGTTTGGCAAGGGAAGAAAACTTTTCTCAAAGATGTAACATTTATAAAATGCAAAAGTATTATATTAACTACTACTATATTATTTTATATATATTATTATACTATATATTATTATTCTAGCAATGACAGATTCTGCAGCAATCTCATATTTTCACCTCAAATTGTACCTTTTCCCAAAATGTTGATGAGGTTTTACAATTGGTATTACTTATGGCAAATATATGAGAATAACACTGTCATGGTTTTGGCTGATGCCACCATTTCTTTTCCTTCTGCGCCTTTTCTTCAGTTATTACGGCCATTGGTTTTTTTATGCGCCTTTTCTTCAGTTATTACGGCCATTGAGTTGATTGAATTATACACGTGCAAATTTTCTTTTTACAATTTGCACCTGTTGGCGTTCTATTTAAACCCCAAGCAAGCTGATAAGCTTTGCTTCAGTGTCACTTATGTTGCACGAGAGCCGGTATTCTGTCAAGCGAGGTAAAGGTAAAGGTAAAGGTAAAGGTAAAGGTAAAGGTAAAGGTAAAGGTAAAGGTAAAGGTAAAGGTAAAGGTAAAGGTAAAGGTAAAGGTAAAGGTAAAGGTAAAGGTAAAGGTAAAGGTAAAGGTAAAGGTAAAGGTAAAGGTAAAGGTAAAGGTAAAGGTAAAGGTAAAGGTATTGGATTGTTGTGGCTATAAAATTAGCACAACAGTCTTTAGCTCTTTTTAGATTGTGGCACTACTTGTTGCCAACAATCTAAGCTCAGTATTCTTTCTTTAGGGTGTTACTTTTTCAGCCTCGGTTCGAGGTCTGTTTTCTTTGAGTTGCCCCGTTTTCTGCTCTGGCAGTTTTATTTTCATACTCCTTAAGCTTTAGTGTTTTTTTTTTTTTTTTTTTTTTTTTTTTTTTTTTTTTTACCCAGTACGTGGGTTGTGTAGAGCTTTTCTTTGGGATACTCTCCCTAAGGAGTATTGTTTTCCTTTCCCTTGTCTCTTGAGACTTTGTGGCTATTTTCCCTCTGGTTAATAGCTTAAAGAACCCCCTGTTCAGTCGCGGTTGGTCTCCCAAAACTCCCACTCCCTCACAAACACAAAAAAATGGTTGCTAATCATTGCATCAATTACTATTGCATTACTGTTTGCTTCAGTGTTCATTTCCTGAGTTCTATTCTATTCTGTACTATTCAGTACCATTAAGTCTTGTGAAGCTCTTCTCTCATTGAATATTTCAGAACGGCCTAGCGTAATCACCCCTACTCATTCAACAATAAAGTGGGATCTTCAGACAGAACTTTGAAATTTTCTGGTTCACGAAAGAAAGCGAAGCCTTTGACTGCAGGTCTTATGAGGGAAGCCAAGATCTGTATTTCAGTATAGATTGCCGTATTTCAGTATAGATTGCCATATGTCCCTCTATGTCTCAATCAGTCAGTCAAGCTAACTTTCCTCAGATCCAGCGCTATCAAGTTTCTTTTTTGGCCCCTGTGCTTATTCACAAAGCTACACGCCCAAAGATAAACAAATTAACTAAGTGACTTTTTGATGCTCTTTGATCTAAAACCATCTTGTTTGAATTATTCTGTTGGTAGGCTTACTCACCTTCAGACATGACACAGCATCCTGGAAAGAGGAGCCATTGGAGAAGGGGGAAAAACACGTTGTACATAATGGATTGCTGTTTACAGGATCACTTTTGGATCTTTATCATTCGTCTTTTGGCTGACTCATTTCTCCAGCACAGCATCAAATTTGCGGAACACCAATAAAGACACGGGCTCTTACCACGGTGATGTAAAAAAGAACATGTCAGAGCACATCAGCAATGAAGCGATATGACATCCTGTGAGATTGTTTTGACATAAGGCTTGTGACCAGAAGGTTGTAGGTCTGGCTTGTGCCCTTGGACAAGGTACACAAGCTGAATGATTGGTTCAGCATGTGCTCAGCCGTATAAATTGATAATAAGTAAAATGGAAGCACTGTTGCATAAGTCATTCCGGACAAGGCCGTCTACAAAGCTAGTAAATAATAGCCCAAATCCCACCTTTCACAGCCATAAAGCTTCAGCTGCTGGCCGCTACGCGCTAATGACCAAGTATTTTATAAGCTGAGGCCAGGTCCCGTTTTTGCCGTTTTTCCTCCAGTGTTCTTCGGATATTTCAGAAGGGAGCGATTGCTCTGTCAGTGTAATGAATGAGTAACATTTATTGCAGGCGCTGCCATTTGAAAGACTTGCAGGCAAAGGCTGCTCACTGTCCAAAAGGGTGGGCCACACAGCCCTGCTTGATTGATCTGGTTTTATAACCGGAGAGTTATGAATATAGAATCCGTCATTTGCGCTCTTTCCAATTAAATTGTGACATCCCTTGCTTTCTGTGCTATTACTCTCCCCATTTCTCACGGGGAAAGAAGGATCTTCTTGTGGAAAATGAGGCGGTTTTAATGCCATTAAATTCATTTTCGAGCAGAATAATTCAAAATGGTGCTATCTGCGATGCGAAAACGTCTAAAAACAAATGATGGGGGAGGGTGTTTTCTTTATTTATTTTGTCAGGTTGGAAAACCATGTTAAGTAAACGTCACCCTGCACCAAGAATTAGCAACGAAAATGAGCACTAAAACGATGCAATTCCAAAAGCAATCGGATTTTGTAATATACATTTTATATATTATACCGCATGCAAGGGTGACTTACACGTAAGCAGATTGCACATTTACGGACAAGTAATCAAGGCGAATGAATATTTACTTAAGGGTATATCACAAATGTCCTTCCAGTGATCCAAAACTAACTGTTAAGCCCTTGCACCACACGCCACAGCTCATACAAACATTCTACTGCATGTACTCTCAGGGCAAACATATATTGAAATAAATCTATTTTTTTACAACATCTATGATTACATCGACAATATCTGTAAACTGCTTTTTTGTGGTAATGTACTGAAACAGGGTGAATTCCCAGACCAGGCATGTGTGTAAAAGCAATAAGTTTTGGAGTACTGACTGGCAGACATCTTCCTCATGGGGAGCCAATGTTACTGTAATGTATTTTCTATGTTACGCCTACACTTCAATGCTTCACACACAGAATGGATGGTAAAGCAATATTTTCACAATATACTTCTGGCCATTTTGTAATCCATGCACAAACAAAGGAATGCATCCCTACCTTTGACTGCTTGACCTGGGACTTAAAAAGCGGTCGATGGTGTGAAAATAATATCCAGGAAGTGTTTTGTTGCATATACACTGTATGACCAAAAATCATAAGGCCCTTTAGTTCCAATGAAGGCAAATTGTAATGCAATAACATTCTAGATGATTCTGTGCTTGAAACTTTTTGGAAATAGTTTGAGGAAGGCCCTTTTCTGTTTTAGCATGACAGTGCCCCTGGCCACACAGCGAGGTCCATATAGAAATGGTTTTGTCGAGATTGGTGTGGAAGAACTTGGCTGGCCTGCACAGAGCCCTGACCTCAACCCCATCTAACACCCTTGGGATCAATTGGAAAGCTGAATGCGAGCCAGGCCTAATTGCCAAATCAGTGCCCGACCTCACTAATGCTCTTCTGGCTGAATGGAAGCAAATCCCTGAAGCAATGCTCCAACATTTAGTATAAAACTTTCCCAGAAGAGTGGAAGTTGTTATAGCAGCAACTTAGTTGTTATATCAAGGCAGACCAACTCCATGTTAATGCCTATAATTTTGGATGAGATGTTGGATGTCAGGTGTCCACATACTTTTGGTCATGTTGTGTATGTTGTTACACATAATGTAACATTAAAAAAATAACAATACAAATTTAAGATGTAATTCGTGCTGAACTGAGACAATGTTGGTTTGACTTTTTTTTTTTTTCTTTTTTTTTTAAATTACACTTAGGGTGATCTTGACAATCTTTACAAATAGTGATACAAATATTTTATGAATATGTAAGCGTGATGGGTCTGTTCAGGCCACCATAGTTTCACAATACTGTCGCAAAAGCTAACTGTAAAAAACATGATCATGGTAATCCAATATTCAAACAGATTTGGCAATCTGTTAACAGCTGACACTTTTTGTAAGGCATATCAGCAGCGAGCAGATTCCCAAAACTATTTCAGTGTTGGATATGTGAATGTGTGACTGCAAAGCACAAGTGAAATAAAAAAAATAAAATAAATAAAGATAAAGGAAAGAAGAGACAATGCAAACAGTGCATTATCTCCCAAAGTAGTCTGCCTGCATGCCACATAAGTAAGGCATGAATTGAGGATTCAGAGTCGTGTATCTAGTTAACATACTGGTCCTCAGTGCGACAAACTGCCAGAGGGTCTGAAATAAGATCCTGACCAGTGCTGACTGAGGTTAGCAATCTCCTGGGGTGACACTTAACTGGCCACAGCATCACCCACAGAGGGTGAATTCAGGCAACATGGCATTGCTCACCTACGTGTAGTTGCACAATAGCAGTGACCGGTTGGTTAGGCGCACACCAGCTAGGTAAGATGTGTACTCCTCTGGAGCAGTGTCTGTGCATGTCAGCTGGTTTACTGCAGAGTGAAAAAGGAGATGTAGCTGGCTGTAGACATTATAGAGTAGGTGGGGCTAATCTGCACACTCAAATAAAAATGTAAGGGGTTGCTTTAGGGAATCAGCATCCAACTGTGATAGGGCATTCCAAATAATTGGGAAAACGGGGGTGAAGAGTTCAAAAGTACTAAATGATTAAACACTTGAGCTATTCCTTGTTCGAGCAAAAATACCAAAAATGCAATGTATGAGAAAAGCATGGGTTGAATATATAATCCTTAACCAATCATGGTTAAGGATTATATATTATATATTAATCATTAACCATGCAAGAATGCTATTCTCCCACTGTTAGAGGGTTTAATGTAATTATCCTGACAATACATGAAATGGCATATTCATCCATTTTCTAGTCATTTTACAGTATCATTCTGTATTTATTTATCAAGGTAAACCTACAGCAGATTAGTTTCTGAGCTAAACGCACATTCCACTAATCCATATCCATATATGGGTATATGATAGTGTAATATGTATTTAGCTCTGAAACTAATATAAACCACACATTTCAAGATGCACAAAATCACAAATAAACAATGTTACAATTACCTTCAGAGGATCTAAAAACTCATTTTCACCGAAGCACAAAACATAAGTACTCAAAGAAAAAAAAGAAGTACTCAGAAAATGTGGATTTTCTTCTTTATAACCTAATAAAAAAAAAAAAAAAAAAAATTAGACTATAGTTCTATGGTTATGTATAGAATAAGGTTTTGCATAGAATTACCAGATTGACCACTTTTTACTCAATCGAGTAGAACCCATAAGAGAGACTTTCAGAGATACAGAATTATCTTATTTGCCTTTTGCTGCATTTAACATCACTTTAGCAAAATTATGCATGTCTGCAGCCTCCTGTAGGGAAAGGTGTGGTAGCAACATCAGACAGGAGATGTGAGATACATGGGAAAGAACAAACAGATGGCAATCAAAAGTGAATGGATGGTCCTGCAATTGTGCAGCCTTCAGGGTGAAACCAATCAAAAGTCAAAGCTTATCATTTCATTGGAGAACCATCAGAGGAAAATAATCATCTGATGCTAATCTATATGAATGGGATTAACAGAAAATGCTAAATGTCATATTGCTGCGATGCCCATCTCAGTTGGAGGTAGAATGAGAAATCAGACTCTGTGACTTTCCTTAACAGCCTAAGAAATTCAAGAACAACAACAAAAGATATCAGGATGAAATGTATGGGTCACTAAATCCAGGTAATTATCCAGTTATATTGCCCGTTAAATGAGCAATTACTAAAACTGACCTGGAGTTCTCTGAATTGGCCATTTCTAAAGTACAGGTTTGCACATAAATTCAAAGGAGAAATACTAACCGAACAATGGAAAAGTTCAAAAAGAATAACAGTGATATATCCTATTATTATATGTTGCTACTCATTATGTTTGTGGGCATGGTGCAAGAGGAGACTGCTGTGAAGCCTGCAGTAACAATAATTCATTAATTCATTCTTTAATTAATATACAATATGGTGTATATTATGGATAGGTAAGACCCCATTTTGCCTCCAAAACTGCCTGAATTATTTGCAGCCTGGATTCAGTAAGGTGCTGTAAACATTCCTTAGGGATTTTGGTATATTCCGACCCTATAGCTTCACATAGTTCTAGAAGATTATTCAGCAACACATTCACGCTGTGAACCTTCCATTCCACCTCATCCCAAAGATCTTCCTCCATTGGCCGTTGGAGTAAATTGACGTCACTCATGTTTGTGGAACTAGTTTGAGATGATAGAGCACATTAACCTGCTGGAAGCATCCATGTGAAAAAGGTGGACTGTGGCCATTAAGGGATGCATGCGGTCAGAAACAAAGCTTAGGTCCTAAATTCATATGAAGAGATCTAATGTGTTCCAAGAAAACATTCCCCACACCATTATACCACCACCAGCTTGCACCATTGACACAAGGCAGTCTAAATCCTTGAATTCATGTTGTTTAAGAAAAATTCTGACCCTACTATCTACATGCCACAGCAAAAATTGAGATTCGTTAGGCCAGGCATTGTTTTTTTTCCAATCTTCCATTTTTTTTCCATTTTGGTGATCATATGCCCATTGCAGCCTCATCTTCCTGTTGTTAGCTGACAGGAGTGGAACCACAATGTGGTCTTCTGCTGCTGTAGCCCATCTGCTTCAATGTTCAACATGTGCACTCAGAGATGCCCTTCTCCACACCACTGTTGCAAAAAGCCATTATCTCTGCATTTGTGCCCTTTCTGTTAAACTGAACGAGTCTGCCCATTCTCCTCTGACCTCTTTCTCTCATTAGCAATGTTACATTACATTACATTATAGGCATTTAGCAGACGCTCTTATCCAGAGCGACTTACACAACTTTTTACATAGCACTTTACATTGTATCCATTTATACAGCTGGATATATACTGAAGCAACGCAGGTTAAGTACCTTGCTCAAGGGTACAACGGCAGTGTCCTTACCCGGGATTCGAACCTGCGACCTTTCGGTTACGAGCGCAGTTCCTTACCCACTGTGCCACACTCCGTCCCCGTCCTCCGTCCCCCAATGTGCTTTTGCCCAAAGATCAGCAGCTCACTGGATGTTTTTTTTGTTTATCGCATCATTCTCTAAACTGCAGGAGTAGGCAATTCATGTCCTGGAGGGATGGGGATGCAGGTTTTGCTTCCGCCAGTTGCCCTGGCTAAATGCACTAATTGGCTGTATAAAACAACACTGGTTCACGCATCGATTAAATCACAGTAAAATGTTTCATATAGGGACGCAAGAATAGTCTTCGACTGTCATTCATGCACTTATCAAGAAATGTCAGACAGCATAAATGTTTGGGCTAATTATGCAATTAATGTCAGAACTTGGCACTAAAACCCACAGCTCTAGAGATTGTAGTGTATGAAAATCCCAGGAGGGCAGCTGTTTCTGAGATTCTGGAATCACACCAACAATCATAACGCAGTCAAAATGACTTCGATCACATGTCTTACTCATCCTGATGCTTGGATGAACAGCAACTAAACCCGTTCATCACGTCTGCAAGCTTTATATATTGAGTTCCCACGTGATTTTCTGTTCAGGGGAACAGGCTATTTGTTTTAACAAGCTGCTGTACCTAATAAAGCGGACACTAAGTGTATGTTGTTTTAATGAAAATGTGAGGTTCTACAAACCCTGTAATGGTGCAGCTACCATGTTTTTTTTTCAAACACTGGTTTGTGTGGACCAAATATTATGAGCCAAATAATAGAACAACCTCATTGACTTGCTCAAATCATTGAGTCATTGCCAATATGAAAGTTCAACCCATTTCTGTCCAGTTTCTACATTCTCCATTTCTACTGAATGGCCACATGTTTCTGCAGGAGTAGAGAGAGAAAAAAAAAAAGGTTTCATAATGACAGTGGGGTGGCAGGATGCTGTACACCAAACTTGTTTAAGAACGGAATCCCGCAAGGCAGCGAATAGCCGCAGGTAAGGAATTAGTTTCCCCAAAACAAAATGCAAAGAGAACTGTGAACATTCAAAGGAATCACTTCCGCTCAGAACACGTCCAACACGGTGGCACAACTCCCGTCCTGTGATTCTAGCTTGAAAACAGACAAGGTAAGGTCACAAACAGCAACATTCTGTCACTCTTTCGTGAGTAAAAATCAATGGGAGAGAATTGACAGAGAGCTCAACACCATCCGTCTCCTTCAATCGTCTATCGCCGTCCACCCAGGTGGTCGACGCGCCTCCGCGCCGTGGCATTCCGGCGGTGATGCGCTGTGAAAGTCGCATATGGTAGGCGCAGGGGGATTTTTTTGTTTCTTTGAAGCGCACGTGGTTTTATTTCTGAATAGTGACAAACCGCTTGCGTGCGGTCCCGCTCACGCTGGGCCAGGTGTGGCACAGGAGTTTCTGTCGTTACGATGTGCCGTGACATCACTCATCATGAGACGGTGCCATCTGGATTGACGGGTGCTCCCAACCGCAATCGCGGCTGGACCATCTGTCAGTCATCAGCCAAGACTTGTGACAGCAGCGGAGTTAACCAGTCAGGAGCCATCATTTCTGACTTCACACCTAGACTTTTTTTTTTCTTAAAAATAGCTGAAACAGTGGGAGGCCAGAGTATGTTGGAGCTGTTGAGTCAGGTGACTTTAAGCAACGCAGATGAAATTTTGAAGGCAGAAAAATCAAAAAGACGTCCTTTAAACATGGTGAGATTAAGGCTTCCCAGATCTGCAGTAATATTAATATTATTATTACAACCAGTTTTCTTCAGATACCACTATCCTGGGCAGCTAACATAAACTTGGTTTTAAGGTTATAAACTTTTCTCTTTTTTTTGCTGTGAGGTGTAGTGGGCAGCATTGTCATCTCACAGCAAGAAGGTCCTGGGTTTGAATCTGGCCTGGGCCTTTCTGTGTGAAATATGCATGATCTCCCCGTGTCCACGTGGGTTTCTTCCAAGGACTCCAGACAGTCCGAAGACACGCATGTAGGCTAACTGGAGACTCTAAATAGCCCATAGGTATTAGCGTGAACGATGAGTGAATGGTATGTGTGCCCTGCGATAGATTGGCAGCCTGTGCAGTGTGTATTCCTGCCTCTCACCCAATGCACGCTGGGATAGGCTCAAGCACCCCCCTGCAAGCAACCCTGCACAGGATGAGCGAGTATAGATAATGGATGGATGGACATTTGTAAACTAGACCACTTACAGAGGCAAGGGTGCCATAGCAGTGTTCAACCTCGGATTTGAACCTGTAAGCTAAGGAATACCTGCTTGCATTGGACTGTGTGTTATACGATCTATAAAAATGTTCTATACACAGCTTTTATGAGACAATGAGATTCTCTGTTTAGTCATAAAACACAGAGTATTATATTCTGTACCAGTTTTCATCTTCCCAAGACTTCAAATGCAATTCCTCGTCTCTCTTTCCTTATACCTAAGACAAGAAAATGCTACGTAACACCACACTGCAGAAACTGTTTTCAAATTCAGTGATATTTAATGAAACCAAGAAACAGACTTACCCTTAGGCAGGAGAAGAGCTCGCCTCGGGCAGTTCTAATTATATTATGGACAAAAGTGCTACAGATAACCCATAACCCTTCTAAGACTTACTGTATGTGCATGTCAGCATAAGCTAGTTCATGCATAGTTATGCACTGCACAGAGGACTGTCCATGCAAAGCTGGTTATCATAAAAGATGTTTGTTGTAATGCATATATGGACTGAATCTTTTTTTTTTTTTTTTTAATGCAAATAAGAGTGCTAACATTCTCACCCCATTTCAGCTCAGTGAGCTTAAAGTTAGCTGTGTGAAAGGAAGAGAGGTGAAAAGGAAATGAATGTGAGGGAGCTTGGGAAATGGGGTCAGGTATTAGGATTCGTCTGAAGAAGTAAGAACACGGTGTCATCAACCCCGAGCCCACCTTATAATCCACCTGCCCAACCTGGCTGCTGCATTATTATATCTTATTATATTATTATATGAATCTGACAGGAATTTTCACACTTTGTGAAAAGGTGTGGTCTCAATTTCCACATCACACCCATTCTATGGGCTCAAATTACAGTGAATAGTAATTTAAATAGCAGTCAATTAAAAATGTTTCATTGCGCAAGTTGCAAAAACCCTGTTTTCACTGAATATATAAGAAAGGGTAGGGGTTGCAAGTGTGATAGACATTCCCACCCAAGGTTTGTGCATCTCCAAAGAACACCGTTTTGGATAGTTTATTCTGTATTTCCTAACGTAACCAGTTACTATACATACAAACTAAAATATAATTTTACAAAAAAAAAAAAAAAAAAAAAAACAAAGGGTCAAATAGTATCAAGTTAGAAGTTATCACATGTTGGTAAACTGACAAATTTCCTCAAGATGTATAGCATCTCTTTGTATTTTTATTCCTTGAAATCAGACTGGACAATGCAAGGCTTTTTAGTAGGCTTTCCTTATTCAAAAGTGATATTTATAAGTTGTCATTTTTGATGCATATAGCGGAACAGGGCATACTTTTTAAAACAGGTACATGTTTTTACATAATTTATACAATTTATACTCGTATATCCATTCATAAATCATCAGGCTTTACAAAAGCATTTCTGTTTTGACACGTTAAGAGCTGGCTTTGGCTGAGCATATCCAATTCCCAACCTAATCTGAAACGCTCAACAGACTGCAAACGCAAGAACCCCACCACTGAGTTTGGTGAGTGTAGACAACCATGGTTCCCCTCCAAAACAGTGTCCCCAGCCGCTACTTTTCACACTGTAGACCGTCGCTATGCTTGCATAGATTTGAGTCGGAGGTAGACATTTTACAGCATTCTACAGGTGCTCAAGCAACCAGCGGGGGTCTCTAGATAGTAATGAAATGCGGATTCATAACAGTATGAACCTCCTTTACCTTGGGTGAAGCAATGCCCATTTGTGCATTGCACTACAGAGCTACTGACCACAGTTGGCACTGCACTGGCACAGTCTGGATTCAATCAAAGACCATGGGATTCATCCACTGCAGCGTGATGCCTTAACCGAATGAGCCACCCAGAAGCCTCTGTTCTGACACATTTTCAACAGATTTTTTACAGGGAAGGTACATTGCTCTGATTTTAGCTGCTTAACAAAGTGGCAACCTGGAGAATTGAGGACTCACAGGCTATCATGGTTGGTGTATAAGTTGGCCATAGAACACAATTACTTATAGTTCACTCTCTATCTATAAGCATCACTCATGAAAAAAAAAAAAAAAAAAAATAGCATGAACAGTCCACCAGATCTATTTTTACAATTTTAAGAGGGAAAAAATGCAAATTTCTCTTATTAGCCTCTGAACCTGACCACTTTATTAACAGACTGTAACCATTAATTACAAACATGTTCTTCTATTAAAATATGTTAATATGTTAAGATAAGATTGAAGCATTACTCCTATGAATAATCATAAAGGAACTAATCCAAACCCAAGTTGTTTTGTTGATGTAGCACAATTAGTGCATAAACTTTTTTGTAATGTGGTCAGTGACTCTCACATTTTATCATAGTTTTTCTTTTCTTTTTTACATTTAAAACTGAATATCAAATTGACTACATGGAAATGTGTTTGATGATTTTTTTACATAACATTTCAGCTGCATTGTGACGTAGTAATTTACCAAACCAACTCTTTTTGTATTCTGCCCCCATGTGTTGAAGTATGGCATTAAAAATTAGTATTAGCCAGTCTTTGGAGCCCCCTGGTGGTGGTTTTCCATTGTCAAGCTGAAACTTTAAAACTTAACCACATTTAATTTATTTTCAGTTGTAAAGCAAGAGAGAGAGTGTGAGAGAGAGAGGTTTTCTTCCTCACATTATAACTATACATTCATTCATGTCCATGCTGAAACATTACATAATCTGGAAGCTTTAAGATTGACTTACGATTAGTTGAGTGCGAGAGATTTTAAGGGTCTGTGGATGGAGTTTCTCTGCTGGAGCATCAGGGCAATGATAAAGGAAATACAATAAAGTGAGAACCATTCATCTGTACAAAAAGGCAAAAGTGTTCTTTGGATTTTGACTTTAAAGCACACATTTATCTTTCAAGGTTTAAAGTGATTTTGATCACATAATAAGAAGCTGCAAACTCCAATTCTGAGAGGTACGGCAGTCAGATTGAAAAAACTAAAGTATTAGAACATAGGTATGTCAAGAACCATTCTTCGCATTGAGCGAGCATGACCTGATCTAAAGTTTGTCACTGTAAATCAAAGTAACTTTACAAGGCAATTTACGAGGAGTTAAAAATATATTCTTTGGGAAAGGACTATGACGTTTAGTCTAGAATATGAAACTAGTTCAAGGTTTGATTACAGACTTTATTATATAGTCCTAAGTTTCATATGTATAAATGGTTTAGAGTTTTGCCTTGTCATTGTGGTGGTCTAGTATAAGGACATAACTTAAAGGTTTATACAAATCATTCACTAAAGAATGACATAATCGATCCCTCCTAATGAAATGGTGCGTGGTAGGTCTAACACCCACAGTGCTGTGCAAAAGCCAGAGACCAACCTTTCTTTCATTTACTTCCCAGTGGAAAAAGCCATTAAGGGCAGGTTATTTAATTTGCAGTGTCAGAAAATGATTCAGCAAATGCATATTTAACACAGAATTACAGAAAAATCTCCATAACTATGTAGAATATCAAATCTTCCAGTATTTAGTGAGTCCAGCCTTTGCCTTTATTACAGCCTCCATTATTTTCAGGAGTCTTGCTTTGAGTTTTTCAAAGATAGCCGCAGTGATATTTTTCTGTGTTTCCTGTAAACACCTCCAAAGTTCCGTCTTAGAAGTTGGTAGCATTTTCTGATTCTCTTGATCCCACTAATCCCAAACACACTCAATGATGATGAGGTCTGGACTCTGGGGCAGCCACGTCCATTGTTCTGAGAACGCAAGCAGCTTGATCTGCTTAGCAGTGTGCTTGGGGTCATAATCTTGCTGTAGAATGAATCTGCTCCCATAGCTGTAACTTGTTAATTCATTAGAAGAGTGTAAGACTTCAAGGCATAGTAAGGTCCACAAAAGAAAGAGTGGACAAATAGTGATAGATTTGATATTGTATGATTGGGTATGTGTGACCGTGAAATGGGGTATTGCTGTAAAAGAGCACGTGCACTCAGTCAACCTACCCTACATAAATAAATGTCACATTTTTACGCACACACACACACACACACAGACACACACACATATATATATATATATATATATATATATATATATATATATATGCTTTAGGGTAGAGAAGAATTCAATCAATATATGCACATTTATTGAATAACAAACCAAAATATAAACCTTTTTCGATGTATACCTACAATAACAGAAAAAGATGAGTTTTACTTAAAAATAATCTTAGACACAACCCTCAAAATAGCTTCCTTTGGCTTTCATTACAAAACAAATTATTGGAAGTCTCTCCAATCATTTTGCAAATGGGTGGCGGGAGGGAAGTGGAGGGGTAGTTAAAATCAGTGAAATCTTATCTACCTTAAGTATTTTTTTTAAACCACAGGTTGGCCTCACACCATTGCCCTGTAGTGTTATTAAAACAGACACTAAAGCTGCAAGAAATATGGCAAAGAAGAAGGTGTTAGGTGTAGATGTGCGGGGCCAAGTAAACATGCAAGGTTATTCCCCACGAGAAATTGCAGAGAAGCTTAAGATTTCGAGGCGCAGTATTCAGTACACACTCAGAAGGGCACTGCTGATGGGCAATAATGTTAACAGGAGAAGACCAGGAAAATCAAGAGGTAGTAGACAAATATCTTGTGGTGTCTAGCAAAAGCAAAAAACATTGTAAAATTGCCCCACAACTACAGGAAGAACTCCATGCAGCTAGAGAGAAACCAACAGGTTCCATAAAAACTACAGGTGGCCTACAGGTATATATATATCCGGGCTGACTTCGGCCCAAAGTCATAGATGTGGTACGGCGTCGCTTGCTATCCGGGTACACACACACACACACACACACACACACACACACACATATGTATATATATATATACATATCTATCCATCCATTATCTACACCCGCTTACCATGAGCAGGGTTCAGGGGATATATATATATATATATATATAGAGAGAGAGAGAGCACTGACTGGAAATTGAATAAATTAAATATTATCTGACTTTTTTTAGTTTACAAAAGAATATAGAAACACTGCACAGTTCATGACTTTAGTATTATTATTAGTAGTAGTATTCGTAGTAGTAGTAGTTGTTGTTGTAGTAATACTACTATTAGTAATAGCAGTATTAGTGGTAGTAGTAGTAATCATCATCATTGGTAGCCAACTTTGTAACCTGTGGCAGTAGCCTATACAGTGTGGACACACCTCAGTGGAGCTGCTTTCCCCCCCTTAAATGTACCAATACCGCCTAGAACCCCTTTCCTCTCAGTGCATAATGGAACAAATTAATGAACACAACTTTTTTTTGGTCCTGCAATTTCAGAGCTGATTAACTGCTGTTACCTACCCTTGTGCTCTTGTGAAAGGCAGTAGACATAGCCAGATGCTATCAGCACTGAACTGTTTCACTTTTAATAGCTTTTACTCGTTTCTCTTTGCTACCTGGGAAGATCTAAATTAAGTTGGACTCAGTTGCTTTTACACATAGCCAATATCCCAGTCCAATATATATTTTTGGATATAAAAAAATGTATAGCCTACTCTATGTATTACTACGTAGTACTAAATCACTTCCAATTTCACAGATATCTGACATACACATTCTGACATAAATTCACTGTATACACTCACAAATACAGTGCCCTCCAAAAGTATGGGAACAATAGAGTGAAATTTGTTGTCTTTGCTATGTACTTAAGGCATTTCGATTTGAGAGAAAAAGTTTAATGTGAGACAAAAGTACAGACTCTCAGCTTTTATTTTATGGTAATTTACATGCATATATGCTAGTGTTTTACAGAAACAGGTGTTTTTCTGTTGAGTGCCCCCATTTACAGCTGTACAAATATAAGTTAATGGATGAACTTAAGCAAATTAAAGTCTAATATTTGGTTGTGTAGCCCTTAAATGCTATAACTACATCAGGTCTAGGACCCACTGATATCACCATTCATTTAGTATGTTCTTTGGAAATACCTTTCCAGGCCCTGCAGCCACTTTCAGTTTATCTTTGTTTCCAGGGGGGATTCTGCCAGTCTCCTCTTCAGCAAGTGAAATTCATGCTCGATCGGAATTAAATCAAGCGACTCACTTGGCCAGTCAAAAACCTTCCACTTTTTCCCATTGATTAATGCTTTGGTTGTGTAGGCAGCGTGTTTGTGGTCTGGGTGCAGAATGAAGTAGTGGCCGATGAGGTTGAGGAATGAGGAATTTCTTTGTACGCAGCCAGCCAAAATCCACCTGTACACTTCAGAATTCATCCTACTGCCACTCCCTGTTATGGCATCAATAAAAACTAGTGTGAGTCTGTTCTAGAAGCAGCCATACAAGCCCTAGCCATGGCACTACCGTCTTCATATTTCACAGATGGGGGGAGGGGGGAGGGTGCTTTGGATCATGGGTTATTCCTTCCACATGCCTGAAGTATAAGGCACTGTTATTGAGGACTACACAAGTGACTTTCGTAAATGGATGGCTATACCTCTAAGCCTATGCCTACCCTATTTTAACTATTCCCTGCATGACACAGTTATAACTTTTATTTTACAAGTACGTTCCATTAAGATTTTGTAAATGAAACCTAACCAAAAAGCATACATGAAAGTAGGCTGCACAGGAATATGCAGAAGGCAGTTTATAACATTTGGCCTTGATATTGCTTTAGATTAGGCCCGTTTCTTTTAGTCAGTGGTTCTGAAACTCGGTCCTGGGGGACCCGTGTATGCTGGTTTCCATTCCAACCTCAACAGCAATCCCCGAATTTTAACAAGCCTTTGATTTTTCTTAATTAGGTGCTTTTCATGTTTTAGAGCTGGGGTTCCAGAAAGGGCCAGTGTGGGTACACAAACCTGATTCTGCTAATCGATCACTAGAGTCATTGATAAAGGCCTTGATTAGTAGAATCAGGATCAGGTGTGTGCACCCACACTGGCCCTTTCTGGATAAGACTGGGGACCCCAGCTCTAAAACATGAAAAGCACCTAATTAAGAAAAAATAACGGCTTGTTAAAATTCTGGGATTGCTGTTGAGGTTGGAATGAAAACCAGCATACACAGGGGTCCCCCAGGACCGAGTTTCAGAACCATTGCTTTTAGTAACCATGCAACAAGTGAAAGCGTGTCACTAACATAATCCAATTAACACTCCAACAATGACACGTCTTTTATTCTTATATTTACTACCGAAAACATAAATTACAGTCCTGGTAATGAGAGTATGAGAGCTTTTATTTCCCTCTTGATAGTAGGAAGATGCCGTTATTGATCTGCTGAAACGCCCATTATTTCTTATTTATTTATTCAGGCTACCGCCGCGCGTTTCTGCTTGGGTAGCCATGGAGCTGTGACCCGCACCGTCTGGGCCTATCCAAGGTTAAACATTTCGGGAAGATGAAGGCCGGAGTAGCGCAGCGGAAGGCGGGCAGTTCATCTCCGCAGCGCTCGCCAACCCTTTCCACCTCGGCGCGTCCGTCGTCTTTTATCGGCTCCCAGGCGGAGGAGTACCAAATCACGCTTCGTACCGGGAAACGGTTTTAATGAAGCCCACAAAACACGCTTTGAGCAAAGACGCCGGCGAGGTTACGCAGAACGCTGCGCCGTCTCCTCGGGAAGACGAAGCGGCTTTGGCTTTCTACAGGACACGCGCGCTACAGACCTTACGACGCCCGCTGAAATGAAACGTTAGAGGCGATCAAAAACGGAAAGAAAAAAAAAACATTTGCAATGCATCCTACTAAACTCCAGGGGATTGAGTCAAGAAGTTGAAAAATGTTTACTTGATCTCAACCTTTAATGGTTTAAAATAAAATGCCCGAGGCGTTCTGGATAAGGCTACACAGCTGTATCAACGCTGAAGAGAGGGGGGGGGAAAAAACAACTGCATGCCAAGTATATCATTTCCATGAATGTATTGCTATTTATTTATTTGGCAGGGGTCTCGTTGGTATGAAATGCATTTTGTAGTCCACGTTATTCGGTTCATTAGGCTTTTTCTCCGGTCTGGGAACGTGTAGTTACGTCTCTTTATATCCAGAGCCGCTTGGACCACCGTGAAATAACGCATGCGGAAATCCGCAGGCCTGCGCGTTGCCGCGGTCGTACGCACCTTCTTGCTGCAGAGTCAATAATGCCTTTCATGAAATGTAAAGTGATTCAGCGACACCAGCACTAGGACTCGGTCATAAAAGACATTCCGTGAGCCGCTTTAGAATTCCTGGCTTTCGTGCCATTTCACGCCGAACGGGGAAATATGCTGCAGTCTGCGCTCGCCGGTTCTTAAAATGGGGTGTTGAATACATTTATGGGCGCTGGGAATGTCTCAGGGGAGTACTTCGGATACACTGTCTAAGCACGGCGTCTTTTAATCTATACAATGTATTTCTAAATTGATGTCTCCCTTTAGTATAATGTTGAATATTGTATAGCAACCCATTATCCCTAAAATAAACGAGTAACTAACCAAGGAGAGCCAACAGACATTGTGTAGGTCTAATCACTTGTAGAGTGGCTTATGGTCTTCACATTCTTCCATTTCTTAGTCAGTTTTACATACATCAATCTCCACCATCCCCATTAAAGTGGGATGTTTTAGTTTATTACAAAAAGGCTTTGCATTGCCTTTCTCTTTTGTGCGTACAATATACTATGCCAAAACCAAAATGAAATTAATAGACCTACTTTCCACAGGGAAAAATTATATAGCATGTAGTTATGCCAGACATGGATTTACCTAAATGAATAAATTGTGCAGAAATGAATGAATAAACAAAAAATTAAATTAAATGTAAAAAACCAACAGCTCTACACAGTTTAGTGCACTTATTTTCATTGTACACCGAAGATGAGTAAAATAGAACTAAATATGCAAAATAAATATGTATTAATAGAGGAACCAAATGTGGAGGAAGGAAGAGGAAGAAGCAAGAAATGCAGTCTGGAAAACTCTGCAAAACTGAAGGGTAGAAGTGACACCTGCTGAGCAGAATACTGCAAAGCGTTTTTTGCCATTATCTCACCTGACCAACAGTAATTAGGCATGAGCACACTGCACCACTGAGAGAACAGCTGTCAGCTGCCTGCCCCCTCCCACCCCCCCAGATTCAAATGTGAACATTATTTCCCAAGGCACTTTAAGCCGAACCATTAGTCAGCCCTGTGTTCCAAATGTTTTACATTTATTATTCTACCTCCATAGTTCAGGCTGACATCAAAGGTTTGTTTCCAAAAATAAAAACGGAAAGGGGGTCTTGAACACGAGTGAGCGAAACAGATGCAGAACGAGAAGATTCATCCAGTAACCTCCCTGCTTAAGCCGATTTCAAACATCCACCCCCCCACCGCCCCCCCCGCGGCCCGCAGAGTTTTGAGAGCCCCCACTGTGCGAAGAGGAAAGAAGAGCGAGAGAAAAGAGGAGCGGACGGCTCCGCTGGAAGTCCGGCACCCGAGGAGCCACAGGTGAGCCCGGTTCAGCGCGAGAAGCAGTGTGCGCTAACGGCTAATGGCATAACAGCGCTGTCAAGGCGAGCGCTTCCGCTGAATATTTCTGCATGGCTTATGTTTAAGTGCCCTTTTACGCACCTCCACCGCACTCTCGCACGACGCTTTCATATCGCTCGGCTGTAAAAATATTACTTTTGGCACAAATTTGTGCAGTTTAGCGCATATCAGCATGCGCGCAATCACGACGCAGCACACCCTTGATAGTATCAGTTGGACAGGTTTATTTTGAATGGGGCGTGTGCCGCCTGCGTTTTAAAGACACCCGTGTGCGCCCGGTCGCGCAGCCTGCTTGTGTGTCTGGGAGAGGGAGAGAAAGAGAAGAGAAAAGAAAGAGAAGAAAAAAAAAAAAAAAACAGAAATTGGCTGATGTGAGACGGATTGCTTCTTCCTTCTTCCGAGCCTAACGGTTAAAACGGGAAGGATCCTCATCGTTTTCTGTGCGGCGCAAATTGTTCCCGTGGCATCAGGTGGTCAGCGTTGCCGTTGCCGTGGCGCTAGTTTTCGCCTTTCAAGACGGACTGGAGATCCCCGCTCTCCTTCAGCTCCTGTAAATACAAATCACGCACAGCACATTCAAGGACCGAGGACTTACCATTCAGTACCTGCGAGGAGAAATATGTCGCGAGAGAATCCATTTTGAGGCCGCCTAATGGCTCTTGCACTGGCAGAGTGAATTACGTACACGGCCGCCGCGTCAAACAGTAAATTACTTTTTTTTCAAAAAAGTGGAACCCATAATGACGACCTGCCACCATTAGAATGCATCACGTCGTATTATTAGTCTAATGCTCTCTGACAAACAAATCAATCCCACCGTATGCTCGCAACAAGCGTAATACTTGCAACAGGTTGAAATGCAAATACTGAAGGCGGTATCAGTCTACATGTGCACTGTTTTTGCGAGTTGTTACTGGCTGTCCACAAAGATTGACAAGTAGAAAAACATGACTGAGGACAAATATGTACTAAGCATCCTAAAACAAATTCTCTTAGAGGCCAAGTAAGGTGTTGTTACTCAAAGCGAGGCCAGAAAGGTGGATTGTCCCTTTCATTGTAAAGTGCTTTGAGATCATTAGACAAAAGGTGTTGTACAAATGCAATCCATCGCCATTACATCGTTAGTAATGAACCCTAAAGAGACACCGGGAAACAGCAACATTGACTTTTCCAATATAACAACTGTTAAAACCCTTTAAATCACCTTGATAATTAAATGTTTCAAACCTTTAAAAAACTAGTTTCAATTTCATTAAGAACTGAAACATTGCCTGTGTGGTCTATTGAGTTCCAAAGTAATTTCCTTAAAGGGACTTTTAAAGATAAAAGTAACTCAAAGGTTGTCTTGCCACAGGCTTATATATTAAAGAACTGCTAGATGTGCATGTTTGTTGCAGTGTACGGCACTATAGAGAATTTCTTGACAGCAAAAGCAATCCCCAAACAACCACTTTTATAGAGCTAACAATTACAGATCCATACATGATTTCTGCCAGAATTTTGGAAACAAATGACACTTACAATGATTAAGTAAATGGTAGTTCTTGGACAGTCATAACTGCCTTGAAACAAAGGGCCAGGTCTCTCAACTACGTTCCTATTATGCCATGCTATATGTGACTCATTACCAAGAACATCTTTAGGGAGACTACTTTATCTTAATGAGTAGTGATTTATTTTCCACACCATTTCTACCATAAATATAGGTGAATACCAGTCCATTAGCCCTGAAAACTAGCAACTAGCTTTTAGACTGTTTAAACCAACCTCCCTCTGGCCCATGTTCTTTATAAAACCTTTATTTAAATATATCCCTTCATAACTTATGATGGGGGTCCCCCTGGATACGTTTGAGCCTGGGTGGGGGGGTCCCTGCATCAGGCACAGGCAAGTTTGAAAACCCCTGGTTTCGACTAACTGTGAAGCTAGAAGCAGAAACGCCAGTGATGGAGCTTAGCTGCCATCTGGTGGCAAATCAGAGGTAGTGCAACGAGGTAGTGTTCATTGCAGGTCTAATCCAATTTACAGGTAGTTAACAAAAATGGATTCAGCACTGTAAATATGGTTCATAGGGTGCTGGGCCACAACGGTTTCATGTGAACAACTGTGAAAAATTCTCACCTTTACAATATCCAGTCCACCGATCAGTTCACCTTTCACATACAGCTGAGGATATGTTGGCCAGTTGGAATATGTTTTCAGTCCTTGTCGAACCTACAAAATTGCATAAACGAAGAAAGAAATGCAATTTAATTTAAACCTTTTCAGAACTATATTTATACCAGAAATAAATCAGTGGGAGGACTTCGACAACAAGATGCATACGCTTGGATGGAGGCTCTTTATACCATGAGAGTCCAATCAGTTCAGGTCTCTGTTTTAGCACAGCACTAAGACACCTCATTCTACTTATCGAGGACTTGATTGAAGATCATGATCAGTTAATTAAGTTTAGTGCTGGGCCAAAACAAAAACCTGCACCCACATCGGCCCATTTCGTATAAGATTGGACAACCCTGCATTTTTGCATCAAGTCAAAAACATTTCTGGAACGTAGCATGAATAAATTGTCCAATGGCCTACTTCAGAACCATTACTTAGTAACAGCTGATCTTTCATTCGCATCACGTCGTTGCTGGGCGATGTCGCCTGCATATATAAATGCGTAATCATTCCTCCGTCAACAAGTCACGCCGAGCGGAACTCTGGAGCACATCGGCAGGTCGTGACCTACCTCCTCATCTTGAAGAATATCAAACGTGTCGTAATCCACACTGCAAACAAATGAGAGAATATTTCGATGACAGACACTGACAGCGTGTACAGTATTAAAGTATTATAAAATTAAACACAGTGCAAGCCATAATAATTGAAAATTTAAGACTAGAACCAGTATGCCATTATCCACAGGACTGTCATTTGGAAGTTTTGCCAACTGGCTACACTGGGCTTGGATACAGCTTGGATACAGCCTGGAACTAAACCGTACATCTTCACACATTCTAAAGTTTAGGTCTGCGTTGTTCCTTGTATAAACTGAAGAGAAACGGAACATCTGAATTTGATGAAAGAACATGAACAACTTGTACTGCATTAGACACGACAATCAGCTATTTTTGGTTTTTCTCGTGCGTTTACCTCCCTTTGCGATTCTGAATACGTTCCTTTGTCTAGACAATAAGAGGCTCCTTTAAATGACACCCTGGAACCCTCACACTCTCTCCCACCCACGCACACACGCGACGCACGCGATCGGATCGTTCCGTTCGGCGCATTTTAACGCCTAAAACTGAACTTGTGAAATCCTTACCCGGCGCCGTTCATCAGTTCGATGATTTGGCGGCTGAATCCACACTTGGCCACCTAAGGATTCACAAAAGACGTTCGTTAGGATGGGAAACAACCCGGCGAGTCGCGCGACTTCCGCTCCGGAGCGCGGAACCGGAGAGAGAGAGAGAGAGAGAGAGAGAGAGAGAGGTATTTTCTCCGCTTCGGAGTAAAAACGACGCCATTTCAAACGCACGCCGCCTGCGAACGCCGCTCCACGCGGCAGAAGATGAGCGCTCGGAAACGGAGGACGGAAAACCGGCCGCCTCGGCCTGCGGAGTTCCGCCGCACCGAGCTTTCGCTTAGCGTTTTATAAGCGCCTTCATCAAATGAGCAGAGATCTGAGTCTGGGGAAAAGGAGAGGGGAGGGGAGGGATTCGCGCGGGGCTGGCTTAAACCGGCGCTATGGCTCTCTCTTTCATCCGCGCGCGCGGTTCAAAATCGATGAGGAGGAGGAGAGAGGGAGGCAAAGGGCCTCTTCGCTCCGTCATGGAGGAGGAGGAGGAGGAATCACCCCCCCCGCCCCGATTCGCGTTCCGCTCCTCATCGATTTCAGATTAGCGTCAATCGCGCGCGGCCTTTTAAATGTATGCATGCCCCTTTACCTCTCTCTCTCTCTCTCTCTCTCTCTCTCTCCCCTACGGGCTTTCCCTTAAGGGAAATAACAACGCCCGGGGGAAGCGCTCGCTCGTCCCGCGCAAAACGCCCTTTCGCTGGTCGTGGCAGGGCTCACCTCCTTGTTGCCTTTCATGAAAAGCATGACGGGACTTTTGTTGATGATGGACTTCAGCCTGTGGGGACAGAGGACAGGGGACTGAGGCCCATCTCTGGGCGGGGCAGACAGGTTTAATTCGTTACGCGTGCGGGCGAGGCTCCGCCCCCCCTACCTGTGCTCTAGCGTCACGGCCTTCGGGCAGGTGGTCTCCAGCTCTCCGGATTCGGCCATTTCCTGCGACACATGCAGAAGCAGCCTGGTTACAGGGTCTCCAGCTCCTTGGAAACGGGGCGCTTCCATAAGTGTGTCACAGTATGAGAGCAGTGTTTTTCCACAGGCCATGCATTTACACGCACACACATATACAAACACACACACACACACACACACACACATGCATTTAATCATACACACACGTGCGCATACAGCATGAGAGCAGGCATGTATGCACTTGGGCGCAAACTCGTGCATGCGCATACGCATGCACGCATACGTGAACACACACACACATATGCAGTCAGCCATACACACACAAGTGCACGCAGCATGAGAGCATCTATGTATGCACTTGCACGTGTACGCATGCACACACGCACGTGCGTACGCACACACACTCACACCCATCACACACACGCACACAGACGTGCGCACACACACCCGCATTTAGTCATACACACACACACATGTGCATACGGCGAGGTGATGGAGGAGGGAGGGAGGGAGGGGGGTGTGTGTGCTCAGCAGGGACCCCTCTCTGCAGCACGCAGGTGGACGGTTCGCCTAATGAGGGAGGGGCAGCCCAAAAGCGCCCCTGCGCCTGGGGGCCGCTATCAAACGGAGGCGAGGAGCGCGCGTTAGCGTGCGTTAGCGGGCTCTAGCCACCGGGACGCCCCTGGCTAATCCAGCCCACCTCCCCCCAGCGGGGCGGGGGGGGGGGGGGGGGGGCTCATGCCTGGGAGATGCCTTTCTCTGCGAACGCGCCACAAAAGGGGGGCGCCAAATCGACCCGGGGGGGGTGGGGGAATAAAGCGCCCGTCTGTGCCCCCTCCCCCCCTCCCTTCGCGCTCCCACCCACGCCCGCGCTCGGCCACGCACCTTGATGATGTCCAGCCCCCCCAGCAGCTCGCCGTTGACGTAGACCTGGGGGTACGTGGGCCAGTTGGAGTAGGTCTTGAGGCCCTGCCGCACCTCCTCGTCGGAGAGGATGTCGAAGCTGCTGTACTTGACGTTGTGCTCCTTCATGATCTGCACGATTTGCCTGCTGAAGCCTGGGAAAGCAAGGCAACAGAGCACTGAGCACAGCCAAACACATGGACCAGGACAGGGCCTGCATCACAGCCAATGGGTAATACTGGGGAAAACAAAAAAAAAATGTCTTAAATAATAATAATTGTTTAAGTAAAAATACATCTAAGTCACGTAATGACTCGTATTGGATCCCCAACTCACAATATAACACACATCAGAGATGACATTCGAAGATGAAATTGTTTGGGGTTAATCTGAATTTAATGAAAGAAATAATTAATTTCCCTGAAAAAAAAGCTAGGACGTTGACAGGACTGAAGCAATCTATTCTTCTTGGATGTCAAAGGTCCATCAGTTCGTATAAATATATTGTACTTGGGAATAAATCCTATCCTAATATTCATTTGAAAAATGAAGAATAACCCAAAATTAGAATGCTGATTCAATTTTTTCACCATCGTTATGACCATTTTCTAAGACCAGAGAATATCTAGCCAGGGGAAAAAAAAATCAAGACCAAATAGACACCTCAAGAAAACCTTAAATGCACCATTCACAAATTGAGTGCTGCCTTTGTACCCTATTGTGGATGCAGGGAAAGAAAGCCAAACACCAACGATCATGGCAACATTGGGGTTGGGATCAATGCACCACACCAAGACATGCCAAGGGTCTGTCTTCATGATCTTCGCCTGTAGACCACCAGTTTCAAAAGAATCGGTACAAACAAGTTTGACTCACAGTAAAAAAAGTTTAAGGGTTTAAACATTTAACCTAGAGTTCCCCAGACCTGAATGAAAATACGAAGGTAATGAGGAGCTACACACAAAAATACCACAAACCAATTATTTAACTGAAGCGAGTAGAGAACGACTCCTTATAAGGCAGCGACGATTTCTACTTCCTCCCTGAAAATGGTAACCCCTGCACACTGCTCATATTGGATCGAATATTTGACTCATTTGCCACGGCTATTGATTGCAGGTCACCGAGACCAATTACACACACATGCAATTCACCAGCTGCCAGTCAACAGGGAAATAATGAACGCTTTATTATACAGGTAAGCTGAGCGAAACCTGGGCCTCCAGCAGTTCGATGATTTGATCTATTATTTTCGCACACCCGTCTTTGTATTGCATAATGCTAATCACTAGCCCCCACAATAACCGTAACCCCCCCCACCCCCCCCCCCCCCCCCCCCCTTAAGGGTTTTAGGCCACATGACTTATTCTAATGACAGAACAGATACCTTGCCAACCTCCTTTCGATAGCGAAAACAAAGAATTGACGTTGTTTTTTTTGTTTTTTTTTTTAATGTTCAATTTGACCGTGAGCGGTGCGCGCTCCGGCCCAAACCCTCGCAAGCGTTTCTTTGGAGACCCATCATTAAATCTGGCCGAGAGAACCGGGACACGCGATGTAGAAACGACGCGCCGCGTGGATATTCGCGGCGTGCGGCTGCGGGACGGGGGTGCGCGTGCGCTCGCTTTCTGTACAGTAAGGTGAAGTGTTAACTTCACGCACAGCCTGCAGTAAAATACTCATTCTGATATTTGCCCATTCATCTGGGAATTCATTATAAAACAGCTAGAGGCCTCTCACTAATGGTTATTCAGTTGGCGATATATTAACTTGTTTCTATTACACCAAGCAAACATGCAGTCCAGCTGCTTTTTCTGGCTCTAGGCAACAACTACCAGACAAGAGAGATTGATTGGTGTGGGTTTTGTTTAGCTTTTTTTTTTTCTTCCTTTTTTTTTTTTCTTTTCTTCTTTTTTTTTTTTAAGGGATCGGGAACACCATCTACAGATGCCCTGCTTGAGGATAAGCAAAATTAAAGCCTTGCTTATTTTTTTTTTTTTCCTTTTCTGAGGGAAAGAGATCTTATTATGCAAGCACCCCCGAATAAAAGCGTGTTTGCACACCACTGTTTGATTCCGCTGCCTCGCTCTCAACCTTTTAATTTAGAGTCGAACAGAGATCCTCGCTAATGCTAACGGAGTCGGGCTGTACCAGATAATGCGTCATTACACAACAGAGCTTGATGTTTTCAGAAAAAAAACCTAATCCCACTAGGTTAGGCGGCGCATGTTCAAAATGAGTGGCAAAATAGCGTCTATGTTAAATCACCGTGCTAGCTCAGTAGACATAAAAGGAATATATTGGCAATTAGGCACTGCAATAAGGGTGTGCTGCGCATTATGTACAATGTAAATTATATGGAAAATATTACATAATTAGGCTTCCTTAACAAAAGAAGCTCTGATTTCCCACAGCTGCATGTGAATTTTGTTGGAATAGGCTTCCAAGTAAACTGGGCCATTTTAAAACAGCCATACAAGGCTCTGAATTCAACAAAATAAAATGCTAAGCAGACTGCAAATAACAGATATGAATTTTAAAAAAAATTAAAAAGAGAATTAATGCTTTACTACAATGGCAACATGAACAAAAGCACTTAAGAGGCAATGCAGCAACACTCTCACTCAGTCATTGTACTCCGTAGCCACCCCCCTGTTTGTAGGCCACTACACAGAACACCAGATTTTCTTTCTTGCTTGTTCAAAAATACAGCAATTCTGTGCTGATTGTACCTTATTGCTGGTGCCTCAGATCCATCCAAAAACTCAGCCACAGTCCAAATCACACAAACCAAACGTCCACTTTTTTTTAACTTTGCGTATGCTTCCCACGGGGAGAAGGTGAGGGGGAGGGGGGGGGAACCTGCTTTCCTGAATTCAACTGAATGTTTCCATTGATGAATTAATGTAACAAATCTCTTTATACAACAAATCCACCCCCCCACCCACCTAATCAGAACTGTCAGACGTGTATAGGGCAGGGTTATTATTGAGCATTACCCCCTCTGCACTTAGTGGGACCCCAGCACAGGGGTGCTGTCAGAGAGATTAGCTCCCTGCTGCGCTGAGCTGGTAATAGAAGCCCACCCCCCACCCCCCCACATCACCCACCCACCCACCCACCAAAAAAGGCCCCCCCAAGCATGCTTACCGCAGCGGGGCTCCTGGGGAGACCCCTTAATGAAGAGCATGCAGGGGGCGGCGCTGATCAGCTTCTTCAGCCTGTCGTTGAGGTCCTCTTTGGGAGGCTCCGCCCCTTTGGCCGGGGCCACGCTGGACGCCAGCTTCTGGACCTTCTTGGTCAGCTCCGGGGCGTGGGCTCCGTCCAGCCGGTCAACTTTCTCACAGCTCTGTTAGGACAGACGGACAGGGGAGGGAGAAAATAAACGTGTGCGTGCGTACTTTAATTATCTTGGTTTCGTCTTTGTGTTCTTCCCTTTCCGTGTGGAGAGGGACCTGAGGACATGGACAGGACACACTCTTACACCCTTTTCAGCTGGTCTCTCAAAAACTCTCCTGCCTTTACTGACATCATCACAGACATGGAACTGACCGCTGCTTCACCACCTGTACTTTCATCACAGACGGTCAGGGGGATTGTAATGCCTGTAATGATTGTAGAACATAACTATATTAGCAGGAACTATATTAGCAACCCAATTTACTAATCCATTGACTGAGGTCCATTGATTTAAGTTTTCATTAATTGCCCACCCCGATCACCATGTCAAAGACATCCCATAATTTCACATGCTACATTCATTATTCGAAATAAGGCCTACAGCATACTGAATATTAATAAAAATCTTTTGAGAATGCATTTAGGTGTTCACCAATTTAAAATGGGATCAAGTCCTTCACTGAACAATCCCTCTGTTGTGGAATCAAAGCACCTTTGACTGTCCTCCTCAGAAATATTCACTTAGATGAGCGCTTTCTTCCAAGGCCTCCAAATGCAGAGTCTTCTGTTTAGACGCAAGTATTGCAAAATATTTTTGTTATAAAACAACAACCCTTTTAAGCATAAAGTCTCAAAAACTTTTTAGCGTGCGTACGGAAAAAGTTGTCTCTTCCGTAGTTTGTATACACAGGAGAAACAACGCGTGTCCTTTTATGCAAGCCCAAGAAACTATATAACTAACCAGTTAGAAACATCATTTTTGTGCACTGGACACAAGCTATGCCGCTCATGTTGAGTTGTTGCTTGCGTGCGGCAGGTCCCATTGGCTTTACTTAGGGACAGCTTTGACAGGATTGGTCAGAGAACCTTGTCGGTGGGCTCATCTTGTTACAGAGTCTATACAAACCAGAGGCGCAGTACTCTTGGAGTGGACACAATGGTGAAACAGACAATAACCATAATTCTTCCGGAGAACTGTTAAGTAAACAATGGACATTCTAGCTACATTTCTCCAAGTTATCACATGTTTTGGGACTAAAACCCACAAAACGCATACAGTACAAGGTGAGAAACCGCAGGCTTGTTTTGCCTCCCCACATTACAAAATGAAGAACCACTGTCGGTAAAACATTAATATCATAAAATAGTTTATACAGATAGAAATGTATGTTTTAACACTTTCAAACGGGATATAAATTTCACCGTAAAAACAAAAACAAAATGAATGCAAACTTAAGGGGTTAAAGATAAAAGTCCATTATTATTATTATTATTCTTATTATTATTACTCCAATTATCTTAAAACAAAGCATTCAAACTCATTCATTAAATATGAGCGCTGCGTGCTTGCCCATCAGAAACATCAGCGAGCACAGCACTGCGTCCATTCCTGACCGGTTGCCTGCAGCACTAATTAAACAAACTGCAGTCCCAATTTAGCGTGCATGTGCGCGAGTGGGATGTGCGTGAGCGTGACACCGCGAGGCCTACCTTGAACAGGAGGAAGGTGGGAACAGAGCTGATTTCGTACTTCTCCGACACCTCGGGCACACCTTCTGCCTCCAGCTGAGGGGGGGGGGGGGGGGGGGGGGGGGGGGGAGGAAAGGGGCAAAACAGTGTTAGTTTTCTTTTGTTACACTTCAGAGCCATTAAACACTAGCTACATCCGCGCGCGAGGAAGAAGCGCGTTTCCTACGACGCGCTATTTGCCCCGCCACGAGGTACGCACTTCAGGGGGAGAGGGAGAGGAGGATGCGAGGCACTTTGAAATTTCTAACAAGCGAGGCGAAAAACCAGAGAGCGACGCGTCTCTCATCCGCTCCGCCAGTGACGGACAGCTCTTTTGTTCTCCACTGTTCCCGTCCTCGGGGATCGAATTAGGGAAACTTTGAAGCACCTTTCACAAAGTGTGGCACGATACGCCACGCACTTTTTCCTCAAGTTTGTCTTTTTCTGAAAGCCGGTCTCAGGAACGATATTTGTGACTGAGGAAACAAAACAAATACAATTTTTCGTCTTCTAAAAAAAGGGGGGGGGGGGGGGGCCCCAAATGTCCAATGATGCTCATAATGATGTTCCTTGCACCCACTCCCCTTGATAAATACACTATCCTTTGCCAAAAAAACTATTTGTGTCTGCACAACCGTGAAAGGATACCAGCGGTATGGTGACATATCAAAAACTGCCAACATCAAGTTGTTTTTCACGAGAGACATGGTAGGAAAATAATTTTGCAGAAGTTCCAGAAGTATGGCTTTTCCTCTAATAGATGCTGAGGTGTTGAGCAGTAAGTTGGAGTTATAATTTGTTGACTAAAACAAAAAGTACTTTTCATTCTAATTGCATGAATAATGTATGCACCTTGAGGACAATGAAGTCTTGCAGCAGGTAAAAGGTAGCATCCGAGAAGATCGAGCGAAAGGTTACCGACTCATTTCTTAAGCTCGGCTATCAACAGATAATTAGATAGCGGAGCGAAATGAAATGTGCATTTTTAGCGAAAACTGCCTGGAACTACCCTGGAGCCTCAGCCCTCAGTTTGGGAGTACACACTCTACAGTAACTTACCTGAGGTTCTTCTGCACCATCAGAACTTTTCCCAACAAATAATTATGCACAAAACCAAAATGGCTGACGATTTAGCCCAATGCTGAATTCCAAATTCATTTAAACACAAAGGATAAGCATCCACAGAATAATTGCTAACTGCTGTTATCTTTGGCTTGGATTTCACTGGACCTAGCCAAGAGAATAAGACTGATTATAATAATAAAATAATTGCATAAAACTAGGTTTTTACTTATTTATTTATTTTTACTTGGGCGCAACATTGAGGTTAAAATTTATTATCTTTTGAAAGTGAGATTGAGCCAAAACAACGCAACAAAATGAAGCATAATATACACACTTCAGGCCCGAACAAAACAACCTTATCACAATGCATAAAATACCAAGGGACATCATTCCATAAAACCAGTACAACCTGCACCTTCAAAAGGAAAAGGATACAAAAGTATAGTCTGCAAATCAATACAACAACATAGTCCTTCATAAGCCAAGCCACAGAACTGGCTTAGGTTTATTTATTGAATCAATTTATTGAATCCAGCTACGCTACGCAGCAAAAAGAGAAGTGTAATGTCAGTTTAAACAGTCAGGCAGGTCGAAAGTGAAATTCTGTGTTTTATTTCAAGAAAGCATAGATAAGCTGGATGGCAAAATCGGTTAAGCTTAGACAAAGCTCATAAACATGAAAGACACCACACTTGCAAGGACAGTTTTCTGTGCAGGTATCTATGACTGTTACCAACACACAAAAGGGACACGTGGCCAGGAAAATGAGCAAGGAATCTGTGAAATGTGAAATATGTGAAATATTTATACTGGAAGACAAACTGGCTTGGTTGGCTATGCCAACGGTGTAAGAGTTCCGTAAGAGCCTCTCCCAAATCATTGTTTCTTTTTTTCTTTTTGTTGAGTGCTTGGTTTTAAATGCCATCGGTACATAGTTCACTTTCACTAAACTGGAGATTTAACCCAATGAACTGCTGAAGTGTTTTTATTTTTTATTTTTTATCCATACACATTCACTCGCTGGCAAACCAATTGTGGAACTCACACAAAATACTCACTTGCTAAGGGGAGCAGAAAGCCTTTTGAACTCATCCTGTGTTACTACTTTTACTGTGAATGTGTGAATGTGTGTGTGTGTGTGTGTCACTTCTTTAAAAAAAAAAAAAAAAGGTAATAAACAGCTATGGTAAGCAGTGCTACGAGAGGCAATTTTAGATCTTTGCATGAGCGTTTGCCCTACTAAACAGCGAGCGCAATGTCAAAGCGGGTTCACAGGTTTTTATTTCACAGCTACTTTCGTGAAACAACCCCCGGGCTCCGGACGAATATTTTGATGCACTACTGACCCAGTAAATTTTCAATCATATTTAGCTACCGGATATTGAAATCCATAAATCACTGACCCCAGTTATGTCGCGATAACGGCGCTTATTTTCCGCCTCGAGCACATCTGGCGGTTTTCGCGCTTCTGACAAGATCCATGGACCCGCGCGCGGAAACTGACAGGCACTTCAACAAGCCTCCGCCGCGGCGCTAAGGCAACAGAGATGTCGAGCGACGTCCGCGCTATGCCCTCTCCGTCAAAAGCTCATTTCACTCGCGGTGCAAGCCATGCTAAATTAAACATCGCGGTGCAGACCGTATAAAACAGTGCCGTGCGTTGTGTGCCATGGAGAAAATCCTGTTGATTGAGTGCGTCTATTTTGTGCATCCACAGTGCTGATGTAAAAATAAAACAACACGCACGGTGGCTTAGACTGCTCCTTGTAATCCAAATTTTATGTATCAATAAATCACCAAGATCTCCATTATGGCAATGGTAATAAATGGCTAGCTAGCTGATCAAGATTATTTCAATAAATATGTGACAGAACACAACGTACTAACCTCCCATTAAGCATGCTGCTGAGCACCTCAAGGCTTATTCCTACACATATAGGAAAAAGTGGGTCACACAGTGGGTCGAGTTCTTAACTCTGACTAACAAATAAATGCAAATGCTTATTTTACACCACGACTGTTACATTACAGTGACTTAGCAGGTGCTCTTCTGCAGAGTGACGTTCAGAAGTGGAGAACACCAGTGTAACTCAAGAATGCAAAAATGTGACATCACCAAGAAGACACAGAGGCCCATCAATAATCAATAAGTGTAATATTAACCTAACAAACAACAACTTGGATTTGTATCTTTAAAGGAGGTACGACTAGACAGATAACCTTTCTTTGCGCAGCTATAACTATAACATTATTCAAAGGGAAATCTTAAGAAAGAGTAAAAGAAAGGTTATCTAAAGGGGGGTCGGAGAAGCCATGTTGCCACCAGAAGAGTCTTCAGTCAGAATTTTTACAAATTTAAACAGTTTAGCTATTTATTTTTGGTGATCGCAAAAAAACATCAAATTGTGCTCGAGAGGGAAAAAAGAACAACCCTTGTAAGCAATGGAGAGCCGAGGTTAATATCAAATGTTGACTGACTGTGGGACTCCACAGGACGGCTGATGAACGTGTGTAGATCACTATTAAGAACCCCCTTGTCCTTCTCTGCCTGTGCCCCCGCTGATCTGGATACAATGAGAGGATGGAGCGAAAAGGTCAGCAAGAGCTGGTAGCCCTGTACCGCCAGTGTCCTCTGGGGCCGGAAAGAGAGGCCCCTTTCATGAGTCTCAACTATAGCTGTGAGACTTCAAGGGTAGATGGGGTGGGGTGGGGGGAGAAGAAAATCTATTAAAATGAAAAATTGCAATACTGGGTTACAGCAGACCTTGCAGAAACAAAAATACAGATCAATCAATCAGTGACCTGTGTTTCTTTTAAACGACAAAAAAAATAAAAATACGAACCGCTGAAGGTCAGGTTCAACCTTGTGCTTCGCCTTGTCGATGCAACCATTACAGACCCCCCTGAAATCGACGCACACACTGTCTTTTCACCGTCACAACTTCTTTAAAGTTAAGACAAATTATAACATCATAGCTTTCATGAAGAAACATAAAGAAAGAGCCATTTATAGCGGCGACTGTGCCAGGGAGTTGAGGACATCTCTATGACTCAACGGCTGACAGCACAGAGGCATTGGGAGAGAGGCCGTACCTTGATGAATGTCACCTGAGGTTGGTCCTGTGCCAGCTCTGCCATCACATCGTTCATCTGGGTACACTGTGGGGCCCATGGCGCATAGAAATGTACCACTGAGAGTGACCTGAGGAGAAAGTAGTTGAGACATCCATCACATCGCGTTACACATACAACTGGACATGCACCGAAGAGATCAAGGGGAGGGCACTTGTTCAGTCTAATTACGACATTTTCTTACCCGAAAAACTGAAATGTGTGAAGTCCAAAATAGCGTGGCAGATTATCGGTTTTCGTGCACATAAAGCTTTAATGTCCTGTCATGCAGTTGATTGGGAAATAAAGTTATTTGGAACAACTGGACCGTGAACATGTGTAGAAGTTTGTACATCTTAGGAGGTTCCATAACAGCCATAAAAACCCGATGGGAGGGCTGCATTGTGTGCAGTTTTTTTTTGTACAGATACAAATAAAATGTGTCAAATACAATCTCAAGCATTCCTGTACAATCAGAACACACACACACAGAGCAGACCCATTTTCCAGGTCTCCGTAGCTTGCTTTACAAAACAGATTACATTCCATAGCAATACATCCCATACAATACAAACATGCGTTTCACTGCACCCACACTTGAAAAGTGATAACCAAAATGTTTACTGTAGCTAGCAGAAAAAATCAGCTTGAACTACTTACCCAAAGCTATAGTTCTTTGTTCATATTATTAATATTATATCAGTGTTTGTGCATGTATTTGATTGTCCCAGGCACTTTCTGTTTGCAAAGAAGGACACTTTAAACATTTAGGTAAATTTCTGATGACCAGCCAGGTTAACAAGGGCAGAAGGGTCAATGACATTTCCATTGTTTGTGTCCGTAGCAATCATTTTAATAAAAGGAAACTACAGAAAAAACATCAAATTATTCTATAGTATCACCTTTTTTTGAGAAGCCAAGTTTTAATTCCATTTTTTATGTATTTACTTTAGGAGTTTTGGTGTTTGGAAGTCCAAAAATGTCACGTGATGAAACTAGATAAACTGTATTAACTATAAAGTTTTTTTTTATTATATCAAATTGCTTACGTTAATCTGCTTTCATTAATTGTTGTATAATTTCGTAAATTTGTAAATGGCACTGTAGAAATCAACAGGATTCAGAGCTAAACAATAGTGATCCTGTAGCAAGGGCAGAGCATCTTAAGGCAAAATAAAATCAAGACATTCTGTTCACTGTCTATATCTGGGTAAATTATAAGTTAGTATGGTGCTATATTTATACATAGTAATGATTTATTACATGAGCTATTGCATACTTAAGAGTAGTTAACACAATTATTGCAGTAGAACATTGTTACCAGCCACTATTTTGAATGGTTAGCAAACTAACTTATGTTGTTTCTGAGATCAATGTTTGTACTACTTCACATCTACTTACAAATTTTTTATTTCCATTTATTTATTGCCCCATTTGAGAAATTTTTTGGTTGGAATTTCCTATTTCCAATTCTGTATGGAACCTGAGACAGAAACCATTGAGATCAAGAAATATATAAAAAATATATAATTTCTTTATTTATTTGTGAATTTAAATAAAAAAGTAGTTCAGTTCATATGTAGGCCTACAACTGGTGGAAACATAACTTCACTGTTCAAAATGCTTTCCAAGCCAATTAAAAACCTAAAAAACACCAAAACTCAACTATTACAGAGAACACTGAATAGTGAACTATCACTTCAATATAGGATTTCATTTAAGATAGCACATTTGGACTAGCCTACTGCAATCAAATTATAGTTTATAACCTAGTATTCTGCCTCACGCTTAGATTTTGTGAAAATTCCAAATAAAATACAATTTTAGAGATTTTATTTATATATTTATTTTTAATGGCAAGCACACCTGAGAATGGCAGAAATGCAATCTGCCAAGTTTTACCTTAGCAGGCCATGTGTGTGTAGCTAAAGTATACACATAATGACATAAGACACAGCTGTTCAAACCTGTATGTTCCATTGAGGTTGGATGGGACTTTTTTGGACAAAGAAAATGTAGAAAACATGCACTTCCTTCAAAAATATCCCAGCAACGTACATACTCTTTGGTCACTATTGGAAGAAGTGTGGAATACCATTCCATAAAAGATAGCCTCAAAAGTGTCTGAAATTCTCCTTGGAAGACACTTGTGTACATCATGACATGCATGTTGTGTACATCATGACATAAATTTTGGAGCAACCTTCAAGATGGCCGTGGCTATCCAACTTCCTACTCAGAGTGCAGAAGACAGTAATATTGAGTGCAGGATACAATGGGTCCCATCCATTAAAGACCACTTGCTAACTATTTGGCTAGTGACTGACACGAACAACAAGGTTCACAATACAAGGGAATTTAAGGGGACAAGCCATGCTTTGTGCGCGAAGAGTTTCCTCACAGCTCGGATCTAAACTCAGAAAGGCCTTCCACGACACCGATGACTAGCTAGCACTCTAAATGCAACATTAACATAAGCAAAACGGCAGTTTAACATAAACCCGATTGTGCGCTTGAAAACCATTATGATACGTACATTAATACAGGTTATTTAAATATATACTGGAGCATGTTAACAAGCAGTAGTTTGTTTTCAAATCGAAAAAAAACATATAGCCCTTAAATTAGCCGGCTAGCTGTCATTCGGATTTCATTAGAAGATTTACAAGGCAACTGGCTAGCTAGTTAGCCAGCTTCTATGTTATCAAAACATACAGTAACTCGCGTTAATCGCCTTTATAGACTTTACAACTCCAGTTACCCGCGGTCATACATACATACACATAACATATAGCGAACTAACAGGTACATACTTGCCAGCTTTTTTTAACAAGTCCTCAAATTGCTGCGAAGATGAAACCTCCACAAAATTCGCCATGCTTGTAAGACGTGAGTAGTGGATTCTGCGCAGACAGAACAAGACATTACTCTCTGCACCATCGATATAGAACTGCATGCATAGCAAGTGCAACTATATGTAATGGTTAAATTCCACAACATAAAAATTGAAAATAAATCTAGCTACATGAGAATAGTTTTCTGAAAAACAGCTTTATATGTATACTTATGCATTTATACATACATTACAAGTTATTTGGCCTTTTATATAAAAGCAGTACAAGTCGTAGCAAGTTCTGATATAATCAGGTGCTTTTGAACACATTTTTTTTTAAATTTCAAGTAAAAGTTGTATATGTATACAAACATATTTTTTTATGTACAAACATCGGTGTAAGAATAAGAAGGCATAAATCGTCATTACCCCTTACAAAGATGGCAGTTTCATACATCCGGTTTATTTCTGCGTTCTCCACTCTAATTGGTCGACATGTTTACAGCCAGTAGCCTTGTGTTTCCTGTCATAAACTTATGAGAATAATAAAAGTAAGGCAGGTTGCAGTGTGGAGTTTCGTAGACGCCGTTTGCAAAACTTTAATTCATAGTATTTCATTGCAAATAATTATTTAATTACTCGTCGGAGACACAGCCCACTATGATATGGTAACAGGCTTCTTTGTTGTTGTGCCTAGTCTAATCGTTTTCATTTATTAGTACATATTTGCCTAGGCACTTGTGGTATTATATCTAATTAGCTAGATAGATAACCTCTAATATATGCAGCGAAGGCAAGCTAACATCTATACTTACTTAAAAGTCGATGTCAGGTTAGTTTAAATGGATTATATGATCTCCGTTCCAAACAAAAGACGACACGAAGACCTTGAAGACCGGGGGCATTTTCATCAAGCTGTAAGTAAAGGAGCGATTAGCTAACTTGCTAGTGGTATTAGCCATGACGTTACTTGTATTAAAAAAAACCTAGTTGAACGATGTTATACTGTGCTCTTGTGCTTTGCAACTATAACGGTATGTGCAGTAATGGGTTTTGATTTTTTATTTATTTTTTTGCTAGCTAGGTCGCCACGATCCAGCCAAGAAACCGTTAAATGACTATCACCTGCTATTTGTATCGGGTACGAAGTGTTTGCTATAATATAGCATCGAAGGGAGCGTTAACAGATTAATTTATGACAACAGAAATATCACATTCGCACAACATAATTATGATAGACGATTCAATGTAAACGTTTCAGTAAATATTAACGTTAGCTAAGTACATAGCAACGATGACTAGCAACGCTCTTGTACTTTTATAAGAAATGAAAACAAATCTGTAGTCTAAATGAACCCACACTTAACCACGTTAGCTAATGATGGCCAAAACGCGCACGTGTATCTTTACTTGGGTTTGCTGTATTTATAACAATGCTGATCACTGTCGTTGTTCCGTGGTCCTTCTTGTGCAGTAACCCGGCTGTTGGTGAAATCATTTTCCTCTTTCAGAAAAGATTATGCAACGGTTTCGGAAGCTGTGGTCAGGTTGAATATGGCGCGGTGGTGGACAGCCCGATGGATACACGGGAGAATCAGCAGCAGGGCCTCCAAAACTGCAATTCTCTCCGAAACCACCACGCTCAGAATATGGTATGCCGTCTGATTTGTACCTTCCGCTGATGTTGGAGTTTACAGTATGTGCTTTACTGATTACTGACGGCATTCTCGATGGCCTAGTTTGATATTTTTATTAGTAGCTATTTAGGAAAAGGTGATAAGAGTAAGGTATTTATAAGTACATAGTCTATCAGTTCTGCGTCTTGCGCATCGAGCCCTTGTAAACAAGCACTGGTCTATTTTTTCGACCCAGCCAAAACCCGCCATCATTAAGGCACGTGTATTCTTTCCGTCTTGCTATGTGTTCTGTAAATGCATTTTACATCGCTTAATAAAGACGATTATTTAGCTGCGGTGCAATACTTATAATTTACTCTGAGGGTCTCATTCAAGTTGTTGAACTTGTTGTCACAAACAGGTGTATACAGCTCAAGCTGGGGTGTATCCACAAATGTGTCCAAGATGCATGGCAGGAGAACCGGTTAGTAATTTGTTTTCTCTGATTGAATTCTTTTCATGACCAAGAGGATTTTACATGCACTTTCAGGAAGGTGTATTTATATATTTGAGTGTATTTGTTTGGGTGGTATTCTTGTCCAGAGAAATCTGAGTCATCACATGTACTGCATATCAAAACAGTAGGACAGTCAGGCCATGGGCATAGGACAAGGGCACAATAATGGTGAGTGACACAGCTGTAAATCAGCACAAAAATAGAAGCACTTTGGAGATGCCAGGACACCAAGAGAAGTATCAGGACAACAGGGATATCAAGTATCTGTTTATTTACTGCTATGGGTGAGGGTGCTGACATATATTTACAGTGGAAAAAGAGCACAAAAAAAAAAAAAAAAAAAAACTTTCACAGGAAAGGGAGATGTAAATATTTACAACAAAAGTACACTATAATCAGTGCAGCATTCACTGCAGACAAGTACAAAAACATAAGAAAAACTCACTTTGCTGAGTGTAGAAGTGACTTCAGTCACCAAAGACACCACAGGAGTCTACCAGAGAATGACCAGATTAGCTAATAAAGCCTAAACCCCTCCCAGAATTCAAATGAGGGGGAACCCCTGGCTCCCACAAAGAGGTAGGATAATGCAAACCAAAACGCCTGCAAGCAATAAAGGATTCTTCGCAAGCCATGTAAACACATGTTCTGTAATCGTAACAAAAAATAGTGGACAATATGTATCACGCGAATATAATGGAGCATCCTCTCTAGGGAAATAGTGTTCAAACCCAGCACTTTTTGAAAGTGTGTTTCCTACACAAACTTGATGCACGCCATGGCCAATAGCCAGGTACATTTTCATTTCGTGTGCAGTAATTAAAACATCCTCATCCGCAGCAGGAGATTCTTGCCAGAAGTGCCCATGACGTCAATTGTAACATGCATGTCATTAAAATAACAGTAGTTAGGGGGGGAAACTGAAAACAATTCAGGAAAAAGCCAAAGTTGACGTGCACCCTTCCATTTCTGGGAATGGAAGCATGCAAATGAAAACTAGGATGGTAAGTTTTAATTGGGAATTCCCCTCTCCTGGTGACATAATGAGGTCATTCTAGTTTAGAGCATCTGCTAAATGCCAAAACGGAATGCAGTGCAAATGCATTAGCTCTGGAAGACATGGAAAAACTGTAAAATATAGCTAAGTTAATTACCAAGTTGGCTAGAATGTTACTTTAAACACACTTAAGCGGGGCCATATTTTATTATTTACGATGTCTGTTTCCAATTAATCAATTAAAATTGTATAAATATTTAAAAAGATTGAAATTCCACAAAAATCAGAAGGTAGTCTGCTTGCATGATTTTGATCCACTGAAATAAATGAGATTTGACTCCGTTTGTAATTTAGTTTGTTTTTGCTATACATGAGTTTTCTGCCATCAAGTTCTAAAAGAAAACATTACAAAGACAATAAATCAGCACTGTTGTTTTATCTCTCGCTCTCTCTCTCTCTCTCGCTCTATCTCTCTTTCTCAGGGTCACATTAACCATATAATGGGATGCTGAACAGTTCAACCACTGATTTTCGAAGAAACGTGGTGTAATGGGGGATAGAATAACATTTTGCTCACTTTAGTGCAGGTTTTTTGTGCCTTGCAGACATATATAATTGTTAAAACAATATATTTTTTTAACCTAAGTACTTGCTCCAAGGGAATGTTCTTGAAGTTTATATTGAGACACTCTTATATAGGACAAGGATTTCTCATATAGGGTAATTACCAAAGCACTTTGCCTGTTAGTGGCACCACATTTAATGGGACACAGTTTTTTTTTTCTTTCCTTGAAACAGTGTCTGGTGAGATCAAGAGATGAATGAAAATCACTTTTTGAAATGTTTTTACAACATTTTGATATACTATGGATTCCATCCTGGTGTGTGTGTATATATTTGTGGGTCTGTGTTTTTTATGATTAGTTTTTCATTAAAAAAAAAAAAATGTGATTTAAATGCATAATTACTTATTAATGCTTTGTTTTGGCGGGAAAGTAGTTTCCTGAAATAGTTTTTTTTTTTTTTTCTTTCTGATATACATACAAAGTATGCAAATAATGTAGTAAAACAGATTTTTTTTTATTAATTAGGTGTGTTAAGATATTTGGTAAAAAAATAAAATAAAATCTGTTAAATGTTTTGTTTTGTCAATCCGGATTGCTTCTCAGTCAATTTTTGCAGTCTACAGTAATTTGCCATCTTTCTAAGTAAAGTTTCTGTGAAAAATTAGTAATCTTGGTCAAAGGTAATTATTTACCAGAGATTTGCAATGTCAGGTGCATTCTGTCCTCCAGCATGAAATGAATTTTTTATTTGTAATTTTCTAACAAATATTTGAAATGCACAATAATGACTGAGTGATGTCAGTCTTTTTTTTTTACATCAAGTAACAGAATCAGAACATAAAGGGTTGTAATGAATTGTAACTTCAATATATTTTCTGTAAAGCTCATTTGAGTAATAAAAAATTTGCATTGTGGTTTTTGAGTTTTGTTCAAATTTGAGTACATTACCTTGCTGTAAAATTATAGTGGTTGTAATTCCACCACTTGGTAACTTTGTTTCATTGCCCCACTCCCGCCCTCTCTCTTTACACTAGGTGGCGCTGTGCCATTCATTATAGTCCGATGCACACATTATCAACCTTTGATGCCTTTTGTATATAACGGCATTGTGACCATCACTCCGGGTACCTCTGCTCCAAGCTTCAATCATCACATTAAAAAAAGTGTGATCCTGGATCGTCGCATGTTGATAGGGTCTATTTATACCCATGAAAACACTTCTCTTATTTTTAAAAATGCTTTGGTGTAAGTAAATTTGACCATGTGAACAATTTTACCTCGCAACAGTTAATGTTTCTGATTTTCATTTAAGAGGATACTTAACTTGAGAATATGGTCATTTAAACTGTTTCTGTTGTCTGTGAAGCATGTTTATTTTCACATACTGAGTTTGGAAAGTCTATGTTGTGTCTGAAGAAGGAGAACATCCAAGCCCAGGGTATTCTGGGTATTGTGCACAATAATGAGTCAACAGCCAAAGTAAAGTTGTTGCAGCTGGTCAGCATAAATGGACACATGCAAACCGAGGGTGAATTTGACCTTGTACAACAACTTCCCTTAAACATACTTTGCTTTTATATACAACAAAAATGAGTAGCAATAAAGATGATAGTAAAATGTTGTAGACCAGTTGTTGCAATGCACTGTATTACCCTAGGCACAGTCTTTGTAGTCTGTTGAAATGGAGATGGTGGTTTCAATTGTTCTCTTTTCCTCCCTTTTCATTCATACAAGTCCAGATTTAATCTACTCTGTGTGTTTAATCCTCAACTTTTAATAAGAAAAGCAAACAAGCACTTATTTTTTTCAAATACAGAATGCAATGTGGTTCATTTCAGCAACCATGATTTTTTAATTTTATTTTAGTGGCAGGAAGCTGGAGTTTCATTCACTGTATATATTTTTTTCCTTCCAACAGTCTATTTAAAGTTGTGCCTTTTTTTCCTCCCCTTTTTTATTTTTAAAGATGCCATCCCTGTAGTAGTAACGCTACGCTTTGCTGCCGACCTCATAAAAACTCAGCTGCGACGCGACGGCTCTGGAACACCTTCGGCATAGCTTTTAATCATAGATGTCATAGTTTCTGCTTTTTAAACTTCTCGAGGAATGACTGCAGGGGGAAAAAAAAAAAGAAGAAGCAATTGGGGAAAGGCCGAAGTTTGTAGTAAGTCAACCGGGATGGATTTAAGGTGCATTAGCGGCGCGAGCTACGCTGTCCGCCTTCAGAGCAGCGTGCTACACACAGAGAAATGAGAAGGTGTTCTCAGACAAAGCCCGACCTTGGGGAAATGGCTCCGAGGGCCTACATTTTCAATAATGTAAGACAATAAAGCTTAGTCCTGTAACCTGCTGCAATATGCTACAAGTATGAGGAGCTCAGCAACTAATAAAGGAGGGAGGGGGTGGGAGTCTTCAAACATATTTGAAGATTAAGAGGTCCTTCAGAAGGATATTTCATAAAGACAGTAATGAGAACACCAGTTGTGACAGAGGTGCTGAGCCTCCATATTGACCAGCCCTGACAACTGCCATTTGATTCTCTGGATATTATTTTGTATTTTTTTTTTATTTCCTTGGGGTTTTTTTATGACAAGTGCACATCTGCTTATTTTGATGTTTTCATTTACCCTTTATATATCTCCGCTCATATTTTTTGTATGTTACATGTCCCAGTGGTCCATGTGCACTCTGACATTGTTTTATTTATTTATTTATTTTTAATGGTGGAAGTTACCATTGTTCTCTTGAGAAGGAGAACGGGGGCCATTTTGAACTTGCTGAGGGAGCACAGTGGGGCAAGGAACATGAAAGGAAGGTGCCAAGTCATTTATCCTGCTGTATTTTGGAATTGTTTCTTTTATTTTTTTTTTTTTTAATGTTTTCATGTGCATTTTAATATCATTTGCATTTGAGCTGATGTATAATGTTGTGAGATGACAACAACAGTCTCCAAGTGGAAATGCCACACCTAGAATGAACTCTGGACCTTTTTTTAGCCGTCTTGTGCGTGAACTAATGATGCAACGACACACAGCTGGCTAAAAAGTGAACAGACGAGCGGCTGGTTGTCCAATTACTCTTGATCCCCTAAAATGGGAGGGCCATGTATAAATGTGAGTACCCTGAAATTAAAGCTGGCAGTTTGCACTTTAACCTCATACTCATTGTGTCATGTCACATCCATTGTGCTGGTGTACAGAGCCAAAACAACAGAAATTGTCACTGTCCAACTATTAGACATATATAGACCGCACTATGTAGATATACTGTGTGTGTGTGTGTGTGTGTGTGTATATATATATATATATATATATGTGGAATTGATTTGGCATGTGATGTACATTAAGCTGATATATGAATATATTATTTTATTTATTGTTTTCAATATTTCAGGATTCTCCTCTCCTTTCCTTCCTAAACCTTGGTCTTTCTCTTTCATGAACTTCACTGAATTGCATATACTCTTACAGCATTTCCACCCACTTTGTTTATGAGTCTTTGATCCACAATATTCCAGTTAAAGTTACACCCATGTACCGCAAGGTGAAACTCATCATTGTTCCCAACGGGAACTTTATACCCGTGGAGTCTTTTTATATTTCCTCTGCAAAAGTAGTCCCCCTTCAGTAACAGAGCTCTCCGAAGGTACCGAACAAAAGATCATGCACAAAGACGTGACTTTATGCTCTCTTTAATGGTCCAATTTTGCTCTCCTCCTAAAATGTTTCCAGTTTTGAACTAAGTGACTTTTGTGAGAATTGAATAGTACCATTTTACATAATTTACAGTGTTACAGTGAATAATGAGGGATTCGTATCCAATCAGTGTTTCAACAGGTCCCTATAAAACATTACATTTTTACATTTAGCTGTGTGAGTTATTTTTCCTTCACAAGTTAAATTGAAGCAAATGGTACTACTGGAAGCAGATCTTTGTCAGTCTATTCTTGCTCTTCTTCATTACCAAATGATCTTTCTTGGAAAGTCATTGGCCTGGCCTTAGTAAACATGTCCTTAACTTTGGTGTGTTTGTGATAATCTTCACCAGACTGAAGGGGTGAGTTCATAGATCAACGCAATTAAGTCAACCAAGCTGTGTGAATTCATTATGTCAAAGTAAACAACTAATGTTGCTTAAACCCCAGCCATTGTTAAGAAATTACATTTCAGACGGTCAATGAACAAGCGGACATAAATCAATTTTAGCAGTGAGAATAAAATAGAATAGGCTTGTGTACAATACCCTTTGGAAAATAACAGCATAATGTCAGTTTTGATGTTGAATATTGTCCTTTTAGCATCATCACTTCCTCTTGAAATGAAAGCGCACAGGTTTTGTATGGAAGTCCAGTGATAGAGGACAGGTCTTGTGATAGATGATGGAACAGTACGGTAAATGTAAATGCTTTGAAAAATGGATTTAAAAAAAATATATATGTATATGTGTGTGTGTGTGTGTGTGTGTGTATTTATTCAAATGAGGTGTTAAAGTTATTGAAAAATGGTGGGAAACAAATTGATTTCATTTTTCATTTTATTTTTAAAGTGAATTTTTGCCCTTGGAAAATGATGTTAGACTGGTAATGAATTACAATTAATTTCAACATACTATTTTGCTTTTTATTGAACCTTCATGCATTCAAACATTAACATGCATTGTGTGAATTTGGTGGAAGGAGACATTTAATAAAGCTGATTTAAGTATTTGAACACTTCAGATTAAGACTGAATTTGAAAGTACATACAACTTATGAACCAGTACTTCAGTATTTCGAGGTCATTCATAAATTAACACAGGTATTTTATGTTAAATAAGTGGTCCATTATGTTTTACAGTGACCTGTTTGCTGACTGTGATATGGTGTGGAATTCTTAAGTGTTGCATTCTACTGTGTGCTGCTGTAGAGAGATGAAAAGTTGGTGATGTTGAATGCCAGTATGAACAGAGGAACAAGAAATACAGTTTTCAAACTTCATCTGAGCATGTTATATTAAATGGCAGGTGTCTTGTGTTCAGCTGATGTTTGAGTGCATTCACATACCCATGAAATTTACCAGTATGGTAACACCAATTAACATTGTAATGGTAAATAATGTCAGTCTTATGGTTTTTCCATTTAAAATGAAAAAGAAAAAAAAAAAAAACACAAAAAAAACTTTTTGAATATAACTTTATTATAAATTGAAATTAACAGAAAAATAATGTCTGGAACATAAAGGCAGAGGTGGTTGGTCTAATTCAATAGCTTTCAAATGTTTGCTATCATTTTCAGGAAAACCTCAGATTCAGATAGGTTGGAGAGTCTAGTATTGTAGGATGTACAGTCAGGTCCGTAAATATTTGGACATTGACAAAGTTGTTATTTTAGCTGCCTACCACAGCATATTGGAGTTGAAATTAAATAATTAATATGAGTTCAAAGTGCAGACCTTCAGCTTTAATTTGAAGGTATTTACATCCAAATTGGGTGAACGGTGTGGGAATTACAGCACTTGTTATAGGTGGTCACCCCCTTTTTAAGGGACCAAAGGTAATTGGACAATTGGCTGCACAGCTGTTCCATGGCCAGGTGTGTGTTATTCCCTCATTATTTCATTTACAAGTAAGTAGATAAAAGATCTAGAATTGATTTCAAGTGTGGATTTGCATTTGGAATCTGTTGTTGTTAACTCTCAATATGAAGTCCAAAGAGCTGTCACAGTTGGTGAAGCAAGCCATCATTAGGCTGAAAAAAAAAAACCCATCAGAGAGATACCAAAACATTGGGTGTGGCCAAATCAACTATTTGGTACATCTTTAAAAAGAAATAACACACTGGTGAGCTCAGGAACATCAAAAGGCCCGGAAGACCACAGAAAACAACTGTGGTGGATGACAGAAGAATACTTTCCCTGGTGAAGAAAAACATCTTCACAACAGTTAGCCAGATCAAGAACACCCTCCAGGAAGTAGGCGTATCTATGTCAAAGTCAACAATCAAGAGAAGACTTCACCGGAGTAAATACAGAGGGTTTACCACAAGATGTAAACCATTGGTAAGCCTCAAAAACAGGAAGACCAGATTAGAGTTTGCCAAAAAAAAAACATCTAAAAAAGCCTGTACTGTTCTGGAACAACATCCTATGGACAGATGAGACAAAGGTCAACTTGAATGATGGAAGAAAAGAGTATGGAGAATGGAAGGAACTGCTTATTATCCAAAGCATACCACCTCGTGTGAAGTATGGTGGAGGTAGTATTATGGCGTGGGCATGTATGGCTGCCACTGGAACTGGTTCCCTTGTATTTATTGATGATGTGACTTCTGAAAAAAGCAGCAGGATGAATTCTGAAGTGTATAGGGCTATATTATCTGCTCAGATTCAGCTAAATGCTTCAAAACTCATTGGATGGCACTTCACAGTGCAGGTGGACAATGACTTGAAGCATACTCCGAAAGCAACCCAAGACTTTTTTAAGGCAAAGAAATGGAATGTTTTGCAATGGCCAAGTCAGTCACTTGACCTGAATCCAATTGAGCCTGCATTTCACTTGCTGAAGGCAAAACTGAAGTCAAAACACCCTAAGAACAAGCAGGAACTGAAGACAGTAGAGGCCTGGTAGAGCATCACCAGGGAAGAGACCCAGTGTCTGGTGATGAGTATGGGTTCAAGACTTCAGGCAGTCATTGACTGCAAAGGATTTGCAACCAAGTATTAAAAATGACAATTTAATTTCTGATTCTTTTGTCCAATTACTTTTGAGCCCTTAAAATGGGGGGGGGGGGGGGGTATGCATAAAAATGGTTGTAATTCCTACATTGTACAGTATTTTTGACAAAACCCTTAAATTAAAGCTGAAAGTACACTTAAATCACATCTTGATTGTTTTATTTCAAATCCATTTTGGTGGCGTACAGAACCAAAATAATGAAAATTGTGTCACTGTCCAAATACTTATGGACATGACTGTAAATTCAAGGACTGCAGCCTCAGCTAGCATGACTGTTTCTCACCCCAGGGACCCCCAAACCACAGCAAGACCTTCTTGTCACTAAATGGGAAAAGGGGGTGGGGGCGGGTTGCAAGATGGATGCAGATGTCCTTAAAGTTATTTACTTAACCAAAAATCGCCTTTTTCAGCTTCACCATGTCTTGACAGTACCCTGGGCCTTCGGGTAGCTCAAAGGCGTCCCCGAAGACCCCCCGGCATCACTCGGAGTGCCATCGCGGCGTCGATCTGTCAGTCACCCCACCGCGGATGCTAATGGCGGAGGCACGGTGGAAGTGTCGCCGAGCGCATGAAAGCGGACGACCCCCGAAGATGCCTTCATGTCAGGCACGGTGAGGGAGATGCCCCGTTAATGCCTGCCTTTTACTTTGTCCCCAGGCCACCGTAAAGGAATAATGACTCGGTCATGAATTATAAATGCTTACGGGTGTCGACTTCAGTGTCGCTCGCTGTATCCGAACACCTTGGTTGTAAATACGGTTCGGGGTGCTTACGGAGGGGCCGGCCGGGGCTTTCTCGCTCAAGGGGTTAAATCGCGTTCCGTTTTGGAGATGGGAGAACCCCGTCGTCTCTCTGGGGGGTTAAAGGTGAAGGGAATTAAGACGCGTGCTGCTCTCCGCCGAGGAGCGCTTCATCCCGCACCCCTTAATATCACACAGATGGCCCTGTTTTCAGAGACACCGCGAATGAGCCGCACGTCGCTATGTTATGACAATCAATCGCACCGACTCTTCAGGCATTTACGTTCCCATCTTTGTTTTGTATTTATTTGTTTGCCTCAATCATCCTGAACCACTTAACACGCTAATGGCCCTTTGGTAATTAGTAAAGACGAAAAAAAAAACAACTAATATCCTTTAGAAGAGCGGACTGTTACCATCTGGTGGTGCGGACAATTAGACAAAAGTAACAAAATTATTTAATCGATGTATTGATTGGTCATTTTATTTGTTGATTGTGTACCAGCAAATTTGTTTACGATATAAAACATGATCTGTGAGATACCAAAGCAACAATGTATCACAAATATTATGCACATGAGTACGATATGCATCCTTGTTTTTAAAGTTTGATTTGTAGTACTTTATGAAGTAGGCTACAGGTGATGGGATATTTGTTGTGTTTTTGTTTTTTAAGGCCATACTTTCAATTTCTGTGAAATAATGCCTATTTCTTCAATGTCTAGCTCAAAAGAATGAAGGGAAAATGAAATTAAGATTAATACATTGTTGCAGTTTGGTGTTTTTAAAATGTATCTGTTAATTTGTTCAAATTAAAATGTTGTAGTTAACATAAAACACCTTCCAGTACTCTGCAGAGAGAATTTGGTGTCCTCTAAGCAGTCAATCACTTTGAATTAATGTGAGTTGGAGGGTACTTGTCCTTTGTCAAATCTGATATCGGTTCAACAGATTTTCTTGGAGAGAGAATAAAACATAATGGCTTGTGCACTGTAATAGTAGAAAAAAAACAGTGATCTGATTCACGAGCTGAGAAATGAATCTCATTCAGAGTCTGTCGACTTGAAGTTTTCATTGCCTTGATGGGAAACCTCTGTTGCAGTTATCTACTACAGTGTGCAGATTGGGTGATAGTGTGGATGATATTAATTTTATCCCAATGTCCAGGACTCATTTCAAATCACAGAATCAAAATGATCAATGCTTTATTTTTAAACTTGTCAGTAGTGTTTTTGACTACTAAACAGCCCCTTCTCATAGCACTGGGAGGAAGAACATGGAGAGAATCAGAATTCTGAATCAGTTCTTGTGTTCCTTGTAATCTTGTATTTGAAGGAGTCAAATTTAAATTCTAAGCATCAAACCCTAGGTTTATATCACTCAGACCTATAGACTTCAATTTATTTTAAAAAAGAGGTGGAAACATGATCACTCCCTACAGTTCTCAACCACCCTCCATCCAGCAGGTATCACCTCAAATCCTCTTTTAATCTCATTAAAAAAAAACAGTTCCCTTCAACAGCACCTAGCAAGCATATGAAAATTGTACGCTTCTCCTTCACTATTGCACAGCATGAAAAGACTGTTGTTTACACTCATAATTCTTCGGCACTTCACTTATATTAAGTATTATGTTTTATAGGTCGATTTTGACTTTCAGGGGATTCATTATGTGGCATTTTTGACTGCTGATTTGTCCATTCAGTTTTGATGAAGCAAGTAACGAAGCAAACATCCCACTGAAGTCTCTGCTGAGTATATCTGAAATGATACAAACTTGTGCCATTAATTAATTATCATACATTCCCTGTCAAAATATGCCAAAGATATTGGTGCCTTTATTGTTTTCTATAACGTCCTGATGCCCAGGCTTGTCCTCAATATAGTCTTTGGATACACTTTCCACCACTCATAAGGAAAAGCATTTTCGTGTAAATGCAATCAGTGGTCTCAAAAATATAATGGTCAGATTTATTAAAATCACAACAAAGGGGTGGCAGTGGGGGGGGGGGGGGGGGGGGGGGGGTGTTGACTTAGTTTATGAGTGACATGACTAATCTATGAATTGCCTGAGCGATGTATAGGCAGTCGATATGGCAGCGCACAACAATCACATGATGTTCACAGCATTTTCCTCCCTCCTCCACCTCCCACCGCTCCCCCCTTGGTGTTGCTGCGAAAAGTAGGGCAAGCCACCACCAGGGTGTTTCGTTTATGATAATCATGTTCTCAGCTTGTTTTCTGTGAGCTTTGAACGGCCATTCATTCTCCCCCACGCTAATCAACGGACTGATGTCTGCGCGCACGTTTGCGCACACGCCCGTGCTCGCACACGTGCACTCCTCATGTCCGTGCGCACGCACGCGCACACACAAAACCAATATCCAGCAAAGGCTGACTGTCTCAAGGCTCCAAATAACAGAAAAGCTGCTACACTCTGACGTGAAATTTCTGCCTGCTGTTTAATTTAACGTGTTTCCCCCTTTTTTTACCACTTTGTTGCCACAAAAGGTCCCCAGCCTCCCACCATTATGCAGAGGAAGAATAGTTCTGATTATTTTTAGCTTTTGCTTTGTTGTTTTCACAGCAATGTTCTTTTCATTCGTCGTGTTAATAAAAGGGTCTTCACACGTCTGAATTAGTTTCCACTGCTGAAACACTCCGCTCTGTGGGCTTTTACTCTCCTCTAACAATTTTAAATGGGACGTAGGCAGTAATATTTCTCTCCCTCTCTCTCTCTCGATCTCTCTCCCTTTAGCCCATATGTACTGCTAACCATTCATTTAAATTGTCTCTTGGTGTAAATGTATTGGGAGAGATGGAGATGAAGGTTGTGCCAAGTTACTCATATTGAATGCTGTTGTTTAATCTCCATAAAGCAAAGTAACCACTGGAGTATGCCTGCCTGCACCCACCCCCATACATTAATACATATCAATACATTAGTTTAGCTTCAAATAATTCTAAATCTGAAACTAGTAAATGCTGTGTTACGGAGGCGCTAGATAACTGGGAAAGATGTATGGTGGATGAACGTACTTACTGTGTAAAATGCACAGTACAATTTGTGTCCGTTGCTTCAGGTTTGTTTCTGTGGGGATATCTCTGACACCAGGCCACAAAGGTGTGCTTTTATTGAAACTGCGCTCGCCCACCGCGGTTCTTGACGCTCGTTCTCTCCATGCCGTCTGACTCGGACGGTCATTTACATTATTAGCTCTGTTCCTGTTCTCTCGTCCATTGCCTGCGAGGCTGGGGGCAGTTGTAGTGTGTGCAAGAGCTGTTGTGCTATACCGTCAACCATCACAATTAACAGCTTTGATTTCGAACATCCTGACCCTCCCGTGCTGGTAGCGGCTGACCGCAGAACCACCTGGTGAACTCTCCACCGTGCTCTCAGGTGATGCTGTAACGATCCGCCTCTCCCGGAGATGTATTGACAGGTGTTTGGCACACTTCTAGGATCCTTTCCTCTGAACACTTTGCAGACATCTTTGACTCCAACCCAGACGTACCCCTGACCAATCCCCACGTGACCCTCAAAACAACTGGAGATTTTTCTGGCAGCACCACCACTCCTTTCAAACCGGTGTCATCAATGAACTCTCTTCACTATCTGGTGAAGTTTGCTCTTACGAGACATCAAAAACACACTTTCCATTATTAAAGATAATCATAGGGCTGATACATAGCATGGCCATACTGTAAGATTATAGGGTGACTGTAAAAATACGTACATGCCATCATTGTTTTTTTGGCAAAAAAATGCATGCTAATTAGGTTTAAATTGCGCGTGTCCCCATTATAGGCTTTAACTCGAACACTTCTCGCTGATATTACCATGACCAAGGAACGTTAGCGTACACCGACCATTACAATATTTTGTCTTACCTTCTCAAAGAAAATTAAGCATACCACATCTGCTAGCTCCATGATATGTGAACTCTGACCTAAAGCCCCGATCTTGTATATATATCGGAGGCAGGGCATTTCACGAGCTATAGACCGTGCGTCACAATTCAAATTAATGTTAAATCAGTAATATTCTGGAATATTTTCATAAAATATTGTAGGCTCCAATATTGCCGTCGTTGAAAGCTTTCATCATTTTGCCAATTGTAGGCCTACCTTTTTTTTTTTTTAATGACCGTGACTTAACTCATGAGAAAGCATTAAAAACGACTTAAATGTGTAACAGGGAAATACTTTTGGTACGTGACTATAGAGGGTAGCCAAACACAATTGCGATCGTATACCTGTCATTAAAAATAGGATATTTTGAACAATAGTCCCATTCCCAATCAAAGAACTTTTTTTTTCCATTTGATGTCATGCCAAGGGCGCGGTTTCCAGTGGAGTATTTGTCATCTCTTCCCTATCTGGCTTACAAATAAAGCTACCAAGCCATGGCACGAAGTGCCCCTTTTCAGTCTCAGGCGATGCACAAATAGCTCGAAGAACAGAAACACATTGTGAAGAGACACCCTCTTGTCCTTTGTTAATTAAGACGCGTTTCCTGATTTTAGTTATATACATTGATCATAACGAAGTAATGGCTCTTCTTTCAAGTGCTGAAATACCACTTGTAGCTGCGGACCGTTCAGAGCTTGATGCGTTGTAAAGCGGCACATATTCACTGTTAATTTCACTGTTGAATGCTAATCAAATACAGAAATCATTTAAGTATCCTTCCAGAGTGTCAGTTTTCTCCAATCAAAAGAAACATTAAAACGCAGCTTCACTTTCTCTATAGTTCATGGAGTATCCACACTTTCACAATGACACTGTTTTGGGAAATTTACACACAGTTCTACCATTACAGCGTGGTAAACAAAACAACCAATTTAACATTTTCCGACGTAAGACCAATGTTGTGAAATTATCTGTCACGCATTTGGTTGGGAGAAAAAATAAAAAAAACAAGACAATGTGTTCAGTATGTAGTAGAATACTTGAATGTCAATTTATGGTCAAACCTTTCAGCAATAAATTTGCCTATGGCAGATCGATAAATAAATAAACTAATTAATAAACTAACAAATAAATCACATGGCGGTTTATTGGTTTACACGAGGTGTTAATTCAAATATTTTATGTCTATCCCTGCTTCTGTTGTGATTGTTGTGCTACTGATCATTTTAATTAAAATGAGGCTGAACATAAAAATGAATACATATTATGTATGTAGTATTGATGCCCTTATTGTTGTTATTGAAATGGTAATAACAATAATAACGCATTATATTGGGGCTGCAGTTTGTCCGGTCGTCGGTCTTTCTAATTCCTGTAGGTGGGGCACTGTCACCATAGAAAAGCTTTTTTCAAGCGAGGAAGTCCTCCGTTTGTCCTCCCCACAGCCCGAGATGGGTGAGAGCGTGCAGTACAAAGGGTCTGTGGAAAGGAAAGAGATTTTCTCTGATTGTCAAATGCATTTGAGCCGACCGTTTGCGCGTGATATAGCTGCGCTGTTTTTTTTTTTTTTTTGTTTTGTTTTTTGTTTTTTTTTTGGTGAAGACGCGGCAAGGCAAAACAGTTACGCAGGTGTTGCCGACCGCTAAAACAGAAAAGGTCGAATTGATTAATATTGAGTGTGGAAAACTGAACACTTTGAAATCTTTTTAGAATTACCCCTTGGCTAGGCAGGCGTTTACCATTTTCATCCCGATCTGCTAACATTAGGCTTCGTGCGCAGGTGCAGTGCTTCCGCAAGCCTTTAATTACACAGGCAAACTTTGTAAACAATGAACCCAGTATATTACTTGTGTGAAATGTTGAAATGAGGAGGGGTTGACCCAACCCTACTCTTTTCGGTCTCGATTTCCACTGGATATTTTACATGTTAATTGTCTAGAAGGGGTCTCGGTTTCTTTATTCATTTTTTTTCCTCCTTCTTTATATCGGTATCGCCCGGGGCTATGCTTTGGGCACCCAAACCGCACAGCATCTCTCTCTTCATTTTAGTACCAGAATGAAAATGCAAATTATACAGCGACCGGGGCCCTTGGCATAACTCACCAATTCATGTATTCTGCAGATCCCACATAGAAATAATTCAAGAAATAGCCCTGATGTTGTTATTTTTTCTGTTAAATGACATGAAATGTAGCATAACGCGGATATGGCCAACAGTTACTAGCCTGCAACCATTACAACAAACAACACATTTATTTTTTAAGACTAACATATAAATAAATGTTTGTATGAAAACATTTCAAATTAATCGGAAGTGAAATGTTTTTTTTTTTTCTTCTTCTTCTTTCTATCGTTAATATAGTTATATGATGAGATATCAGGTCTGCAGTGTCTGAGATTTGGAGATTTTGGGAAGCTATCGGTTATTATAGCTAAGCGCGCCGTAAGACATTCAGATGGTTTGCAGGTCAGATGAGTGTGACTTTCAAATGAAATTTTTGGTCACCTTTTAATGCCTATTATTCCGGTTTTTTAATGACTGGGAATGCATTGCTTTAATATAAATTTTAACTTGTTCCCAATGAATATTTAAACTTTTAATTGAAGATTGAATTGTATTAGGACATCTGGACTGACAGTATCAAAACTGACACCAGTGTCCCAGCGGCTACTAAAATTTCAGAGTTAATTAGAACGATGCATGTTTAATTAAAACTAATTACAATATCTAAAATTAAATGATCGATCCTTGTTCTAATATGAAGGTGCCCCGATTATTATTTTATTTTTCTATTTTGTATTAGTTTCTTCATATTTTATTTCTGAGATATTATTTTAATAGATGTTGCAGTTGGACATTTGATCATTTTGAAATATATGTCTGATATTCTACAGAATTTCCCCTGGCATGTCATTCCATGGAATGCATTATACTGAACCTAGACTACACTCAAAACTGTTGATGAGTATATGTGAAAACTTCTGTAGGCTAATGCTGGTTTATGTAGGCTATTTGTGTAGCCAACATAAAACGCGATGCTTGCTGCAAGATATGTTCCACGTTTTTTATTTTTTAAATTAGTGTATTATTTCATTTATTATTATTTATTTATAACCGTAATCATTTTGACTTTACAGACGAATTACGAATTCCATGGTGAAAACAAAAAACATCTTATTTGCCTTATACATTGGATAATGCATTAGAGCTAGCCTACTTGTCATGTATTCGCTATACATATATGCATAAGGAATTAATCGGAGCATACAATTCACTAAAAATCAAAAAGCGATAAAACGGAGCTGTTCTTAGTTGGCGTGCTCTTATAAAAATAAACATTAGCCATGTAAGGTCAATATACCGAAATTGAAGTGGTCGGAAATGTTCCTGCGTTTTGCTGCGATCCAAGATTATTTTCTCACTACTCGCCCGAGGGAGGCGCTGTTTGTCAACTTTAAAGCAAGAACTAATATCTCGAGGTATGTGTTGCACGAGATCCGTGTTAGCCGTTCGGTCGTTATAAAATCAATGTACCTACCTTTTTACATTTAGGTTCCTCCTTCTTGGCCATTTCAAAGGTAATCTAGTTAATTCGACGGATATGCTGCAGAGGACGCATGATGAAACAGCATTATTAGCAATATTATTACTTGGCAGGTCTATTTTATTCAATACATGGTTAACCATATATCATATTTGCGCATATCTATGTTTGTTGCCATACAAACGTTAGCCTAGCATTTTTACTTAAATGAAAGCAAAAGCTTAATTTGTTTTAAATCAGACTACAAGACCTATATAAAAAGGATAATGCTAGCTTAGCAAACTGTTGTTGACACAATCTCAAGTAGCCTCAATTATCTCATGAGATGTGTGTTAGGGCTGTCTGTTGTCTAGTCTATATGAGTCATGAATTATTATTATTATTATTATGATTATTATTATTATTATTATTATTATTATTATTATTATCCGACCACTTAATAATAATAATAATAATAATAATATAAGCTTGATCGTGGAATATGTTTAACATTTAGTTTCATAGAAATTGAAGATAGGCCTACTATTGTACCATGCTCCCTCCAATCACAAGTCAATGAAACAAACATCTTTCGGTAGCATAAATCAAGACTTGAGGGCCGGCGCAAGTGTCAGCTTAAAATATTTTCTAATCGTTTTCAATGCAACGTCTTAATAATCATTAGCAATACAACTTGTGATTAAATAAGTTTAAGATGTAGGCATAGCTGATATTGCGACCAGCGGCTTGGAAATAGTTGACTTCAGAGAACATTTGTGGTGTTCTCGGAGGGTAAACTTGCCACAACCACACACACACACACACACGCACACACATAGTTGCGCGCTGTATAAAATAAGGGAATGAGAAAAGTCAAAGGTAAAGAAGTTAGCATCAATGTGTAAGAAATATGGTTTATATCCTATGTAAATGATTGGTTCTGTTGGGAAATTTCATTTATTTTTTTTATTTTTTTTGCACTTTTCAGTGACGTTTAAAACATGCAGATCATGCTTCAGTATCCTTCGGAATTTGTCTAAATGCATTTTCTGTTCAGTATATTCAGATGTTTAAATTGGTCGTATTCGGCGTTGTGGAGTAGTCTACTGTTGTCAGAATTGACTGCGATATCTACATCCTGGTGGCCACTCAGCCACAAATTTCAGTGAATCTTTCTTGCCTAATCAACAAATTATAATAAAAATGTGATGCGATATTCGTCAAGTCCGTCTGCATTTAATCTATGTATCATTGGAGTTTAGGCTAAATGTTTTCGCGTGATATTTTTAAGTACTGTGTATTAGGCTACTTCCACTATAAAAAACATAGTGGTACTGTATTTTTCATTATAATTTTTTAATGTGTCTGTTTCTCGTGCGCTTGGCACTTATTATAGCCTAAAAGTGGCGTGGTAGCCTATGTGTGATATGATATGAGAGTTATATGATCTGTTTGTTTGTAATCTGATGTGCTGTCATCAGCACCCTTTCCTTGAATAAATGTTGTTTCTTACGCTGTTGTTTCCTTCTTTCCCCGTCATTACATCATTATAACACTACCAAGCTGGATCTAGCTAAGTGATCGGAGTTGAAAATAGGAAATCAGTGTATCTTTAAGCTCTCTCGCTGCTCTGGTATGATGTTCGGAGGACAGCTGGGCAATGACCATCTGACTGACTTTGCCTTGACATCTGGGAAACCCACTGGTGTGTGGCACGCGAATCGGTTGATGTCGCTATTTAAATGCAAATTTGTGGGGGATCATTGAAGCCTCACCCCGTAAATTCACACAAAAGGAACACTTCACACACAATAAGGAGGAGGCTCGTTTCTTCGGGAGGTCTTGGCATCACCAGGCAAATCTTATTCAAACCCACACACCTTCAGCATGACTAACTTTTCCTTTGTCCAACATTCACTATTAGCTCACTTTTCAAAATGAGATCTAACACTGCCGACATAACAACTAAATCAACATTTGCTTCCTTTATTTATATAAGTGTAGGCAATGGATAACATTCAGCCTGCATTATTATTATTATTATTATTATTATTATTATTATTATTATTATTATTAATCAATCAGCCTGTGGCTTAGAGGTGCAGAGGTAAGAGCCTAATTTCGATGATGATTAGTCCTGGTCCGAAAGAATACAATTATCTGTGATAGAAGACTTATATGTTTCAATGACACAAGACAACCAAACATCCTTAGCCTGTCATGCATTTTCATAAATATTGTAGTTATCAGGAATGTTGTTATCGCTATTATTAAAAAAAAAAAAATTCTAATGCGTTTTCATAGTGTTTTGTCCAAGAGTGTGCAGGAAAGCAATTATGATAACATAGGCTGACCGCGAATATTTTGTCCTTGCGATACATGTTTGCCCCTTTTTTTTTTTTTTTTTTTTTGCATTCCTAATTTATGAACAAAATAGATATAGCGAATTATGTTTGCGTAAAGGTAATGATCCGTTGTCATTTCTATCATTTTGTGGCATGTTGATAAATTTAGCTTCCATGCTAGCAGTTTGGTGGAGTCAAAGTTAAAGTTGGTTGAATTAAAGAGCGCATTTTCCACGCTTTGGATCCAGGACCAGATGATCCTAGAAAATGAGCTGAAATAGATTCAGGCTCAGCGCCTGTTGTGAAGAGCAGCTGATTCCCCTATTTCTGGCCAGATGGCTTCTGAACACAGATTTGCATTCATTTTCGCCTAATATCTTCCAAAATAGTGGGGCAGCTGCATTTGTTGTCAAATAAGGTTTAAAACCCCTTTTTAGGACAGGATCGTTACCTACGTGATGTGTTTGTCGAAGTTTTCTTTTCCCTCTCCAGTCAACAGTATCAGCTTTAAAAGGATTTGTCTTAAAACCCCTAATTTGGTAATCAGATTGAAATCGCTTTGGCGTGTAATCTGTATTAAAGATACAGTAAATGACTTAAAGCAATGTGCGATTTCTACGACATTAAACAAAAAAGGAAAGGATGAGATGCACGCGTAATTAAGAAACCATTGTTATTTCAAATGCAGACTATAAGGTAATGCATATATTTCTATAAGAAATTATATCTTATAGACATATATGCATCTTGCGTTTTATTTTGTACATTTTTCATCGTTTTACAAAAATCTAAACAATGCAGCTCAATTTTAACGATGCAAGTCTTGACAGCAGGTTAAATGTCCGACAACATTTTTGTTTACACAGTGCCTACACTCAATATGATTTACTTCAGGAAAATATTATTCTATAAGAATATTAGCTAACACTTTTGAGACACTTGGATGTGACGTACACTTCAAAAGACTAATCTTATTACTCTCAAATCGTCATAAAATATAATTTTATTATACTTACGTATTTAATTAGACGACCAGGCATTGTAATGGATTTTGAGACGAGGCAAGAGCAACAGCTTTGATAATTCACTTATCTTTGGCAATAGTCATTAACCCCCAACACCAGCAAAATAGATTGCTCTCTAAAACACATCTCTCTTCCTTTCTACGTTCCCCCACCCACCCCCTTTAGTGCAGAGGGCTGAGGGTCCCCTGATAGCACAAATCGGACATCGATTTTCACCGATTAATTAAAATATTAACATACATACTCTGCCAATTGACAAAAACGGAAGCCTTAACTTACAAGAGTAAAAAAGACCCATCACTCAATGCTATGGTTGTCTTCAGGTCTTTCTGTTTTATTATTATCAAAGACATCCCGGCTCTTCTCCACAGGAAAAGAGGAAGGACACATTGTGCATCCCCTGAGTCCTCTTCCTGGGTAACATGAAATGCGCCCAAATTAAAATAAATTAAACGCTTACATTTAGCATGTAAAAGACAACGGGTATAAGTTATACTGCTGATATATGGCGTGAAGTATCAAAATGAGAAATCAGTTCTAAAAGAGTGAATATATTTATTTTGCATGACCTCTGCTTACAGTCTGAACTCGGAATGCATAATTGCTGTCTGGCTTTATATTTATTTGGATGACCATATGCGTTATTATACTAATTTGTTTTACACGAGGAATATTAGTGTATTTTAAAGATGCTATTCCAAATAATGTTTGCAGTTCCTATATATCTATTTATTTATTTGTAATCAAATATTATGTGTTAAATGCTCAATACGTTTGTTGTTTATATGTAGGCTACGTTTTTGTCCCTCCCAATTTAATGACATTTGTTCAAATGAAAATAATTTATTTCTAATGCACAGGTCACATTTTTAAGAATCTACTTTTTGTTTTACATTTTATTGTGTTATAGAGTAATACCGTATATAACATATACACTTACATTTGAATTATTTTTACTACAAGTTTATGAAGCTGTGCGTTTGTCTTCTCCATATGATGTAGCTACTGTCAGTCATGTTTTCTTTGCGATATGCCAAATATCTTCTCTTGGCGCTAAAATGCAACACATTTACATATCGACTATTTAGAACAGTGCACACCAGAGTTAGTCAAGTATTTACAATATGATTTTAGCTCTAGTCCAAATAACTTTGTTCTTCCTTTGACTACGGACTACTGGTTGGCCTCCTTAAGTTTTTTTTTTTTTTTTTTTTGAGAATTACATCTTCAGTGAATGTTCATTTGAGGGGAACATTTTCACTATATTGTAGGAGAACGTGGTGCTGGTGTTCTCAGGTTGCGGCTATAATAGTCTAATCGCAGAGCCTAGGAGCGCGAGCAGACAGAAATTGTCAGTCTCCCATATTTGGTCAAAGCCACGCCCATTGAGCGTCATATTCTGACAGCGCGGATCCCGTGGGTTTAGAGTTTTGGCTCCCGGGAAAGGTTCCATTCCTAGGGGATAGAGGGCTGAGTTTTGTATGCTTCCATCCATTCTGCAAGACGCTAAAGGCCCCTCATCAACCTCTCCTGTGTCCGGGAACACCTCCATGGTAATCATTTTTTCGTTTATTTGTCTTTTGGAGCAGGAGCGCCTTGCCAGAAGTGGTCGATTCAGCAGTGTCCTGAAGGTTTTTTGATGCTGTTCTAGAAGGATGACACCACACTGAGAGCATAACCAAAACACAAGTTGCTAAATTACTTCTTTTTTAATATTATTATTAAAACAAAAACAAACAACTACAAAAAAGCGCATCGCTAGTTGAGCGACTTCTCCGACGGAAGGATAACGATCCAACTAGCTGCTGAAGTACAGTAGCCTACTCTGTGTAAATTGTTTATGTCGTGCCAACACAGGACGGACTGAAGAAGGAAACAGGACTTGTGAACTGGGCTTTCTTTCCACAGATCACTCAAGAGCAAACTCAGACTTACCTTCCAATCACCAAGGAAAAAAAGATTTCACATTCGGTAGGAGCTGGTTTTGCACAAAAACTGTTTTAATGTTTGGGATTCAGGAAAATATTCCGAGAGGTGGGACGACAATGAAAGAGGAACCGCTGGGCAGTGGGATGAATCCGGTCCGATCGTGGATGCACACAGCTGGGGTAGTGGATGCTAACACAGCCGCCCAAAGGTACGTATGCCAAATCATCCGATTTTTAATGTATTTCTCAGATCGACCCTAAATCCCCTCAATACCCAGTATCAATTACAATCTCCCCATGCCCCTCTTCAGCCTCTTTCCCTTTCATTACATCATATTACTGTTAAAGTGACAAATCAAGAAATCTCCTGTCTCCAAAACGCACTTGCCCATCTCCAATGTTTTCATCAGTTCGGTTTATCTCTGGTGTATCACATTTAACCGAGACGGTTTCTCGTTTTCTCCCCGCAGCGGTGTAGGTTTGGCTCGGGCACACTATGAAAAGCAACCGCCATCCAACCTCAGAAAATCCAATTTTTTCCACTTCGTGCTGGCTCTGTATGACAGACAGGGACAACCCGTCGAGATCGAACGGACAGCTTATGTGGACTTTGTGGAGAAGGAGAAAGTAAGCGCTACTTTGGAATATCGTCCAAACCATTTGCCGTATATGTGATTTTCACTTTACCTTCAATACTAAAATATTACCACGGTGCTCTGGAGGTCGTGGAAGCCACGTGCACTTTTGAGATTCAATAACATTCGTAGAGCGCATGGGAACATAAAACACATTTTATGTATTTTTATAATATACAAATATAATTGTTAACGATTGGCTATTTTTCAAATTACATATGTCGTTATGCTAAACAGAGATGGACAGAGAGATAGATGTACAACTTTCTACTTAGACACATAACCATACAACTGCAAATGTATACACATATATTAGAGAGTAGCACTCACCAAAACAATTGCTGAAGATGCCAATCTGATTCAAAAAAATGCTGATTATTTACAGGAACCAAACAGTGAAAAAACTAACAATGGGATTCATTACAAACTACAGTTATTGTACAGCAATGGTAAGTGACATCTAACTATCCAAAATATCTGAGTTTAGATTTTTTAGATTAATTATGTTGGATGATTTAATCATTCCCTGGTTCTGTGGCTGGGTTTGCAAGATAAAGGTTAAAAATGTATATTAATTCGTATATGGAGCATAAAATCAGCAATGCATGGGGACTTATTTACTGTATGTGAGTGTAAGTTTTCCCCGTCCCTTTTCGGATGATTATAGATATGACATTGTGCTTTTTGAGTAAAAAATATTACATTTCTTCTTATATCATTTTCACCATTAAAATACGTAATGCAGTATTTATTAAAAGCACTGCTCGGTTTGATTAAATTTTATGAAAATATTTCCTCATCACAAAGACGCATGTGGATATGGACTATGCATTTTATCACTTTTGAGTTAAGAGATTTAATAATGTTTTGCTTTGTTTGGATGTTATGAATGCTACTGGCAGCTTAACATCATGAAGACAGTCACTTGTTAAATCCATTATCTCAATTAATAAAATAATTTCTCCAGGCGTCAGAACAGAACAGGATCTTTTCGTACGACTAATCGATTCCATGACAAAACAGGTAAGTTATTTGTTTACATCATTGTTTTTCTGATTGTTTTCTTAAATGATTTCTGATTTGCGGCGTGTTGATGCGCATTCTTTCATTTTAAATTGAGACTTGAACCTTTTTCACTTGCCAGTTAGATTTATTTAGTGGTCTGACTGTGGGTTCAACATGCATTTTATTTAACTGTAATTATTATTAAAAAAACAACTTATTTTTTGTATTTTAATATCGCATTACGCCCTTGAAAGAGTTTGTTAGGATGATATTTATTTCTACATACAATCTATGGTATCGGCGTGAGATGGCTTGCGATTTGAGTTGCTGTGTTGAATAACTTTTCACTATTTAAAACATCGAACGTAGCGTCCACTTTAATGACACATGATGTAATTTTTTCTAACATGACCCCCGGACACACATCTCTATAATTCAAGTTGTAAGCTCCAGGGGTCTCCACAATCCGTTCATTTCCCCCAGATCGGCCGCTATTTCTTGCACGTCACTCTTTGGACATAGCGTAATTATGCGGTCGGATAATATATTTTAGCATATAACATACTTACTTGAACTTAAGTTTTACATGTGCTAGTTCTGCATTGCTAGTGTATCTAAAATAATGAATACTGTAAAATTATAATATCTATGAAATGATGGCCCTTTTTTACATTTTATTCACGGTTGTAAAATAATAAATCTAAACAAATTAATACAATATATAAGTGCATGAATTGTCAAATAATAATAATAATAATTATTATTATAATTATAATAATAATAATAATGAAATTCAGTATTTATTTTTGTTTACACCACGGTGATAACTCTATCGCAAACGGCAGTAACAGCTAAACCATGGAGAAAAAAGGTTACTTCAACCCTTAAAAATGTTACGAACATATATATTACCGCATTAAGCTTTTCAAACCATTTGTCGATAGATTTAAAGTTTGTCCCTTTTGTTATTAAGACACGTGGTGTGACATGTAGACTGTGCTAAAATGTCTCTGGCAAAGACTAACGGTCTTTACTCCTCAGTCCTCAGTAATGATTTCGAAGTAGAAAAGACCCTTGCTGGCTGTGAGAGGCTCTTGAGTTCACAATGTAGTCTATTTCCTTTGTATACAGAGGCTAAATGTTTTCGGAAATCACTGGTGGCTAATTAAGGGACATATATTGATAACTGCACACTCCACTTTCACGGAATAGAAAGCTTAAGTGGCGAGGTTTAAATACTGTTATTATTATCATTCGTTTACTCTGTTGTGGCAGCTCAAATACTGGTGAAAATAGGGACGTTTAATCTCCCTCTTCATTGAGGTAAAATAGCCCTGTAAATGATCAAAGAGTCAATGGCGCTGAACAGTCAGTTTATGGATTTCTGTATCTGCAGCTGAAACTAGAAAAATAAATCACCCCAATATAGATGATAGGTTGGGGGAAAATAGCTTGATGAAGTGCTTGGAACTCTTGCCATAAATAGATAAAAGTGGACTCGAGGATGTGCATTGTAAACATCGTCACGCTTTTTTTTATGAAAAGCTTTTTTAAAATTTTTTATTTAGCCTGTTTTATATTTTTTGCTAACAACAATAATAGACAATAAATAATAATGAATGTAGTTACCGGATGGAAAAGTCATGTGGAAATTTAAAAAGCGGAAATGTTATAAAATTCAACACAATTTTAATTTTGCTTAGTCGTAGTTTAAATATTGATTTTTATGTAGGCTGTTTTAATATAATGTTTATTGTGAAGGCTTTTTAAATGTATATTGGGCTTTTTTCTTTACTGCTTTTGTTCCATTGTTACACTCTGCACATGCTAGACTGTCGACCAGATTTTATTAGCCTGGTAATTATAGGCTAGAATTTCCAATGGAGGAACGGACTTCGCGTTGCACTCTGTTGAGTTGTAGAGTACGGCGTGCGGGGTAGCCATGCTCACAAGAAAGCACGGCGGAGTCTGTTCTACTACATCACAGACATAGAAGGGGAGGGAGAGAGAGAGAGACACTGAAAGAACTGAAGGCGAGCGCACCTACAGCTTTACGCCATCTGTTTAAGACACTGCTCAAAAATTACTCAACCGTACCCCCAGACACCGCTTTTTATCCAAAGAAAAATCATTGTTAGCGGCTCAAAAATAAACAACAGATTGCCCATTAGCACTTTCCCCCCAAATATCTCCAGATTATAACCATGTTGATGTATACGGTTATGGCTATTATTTGAACCGTCCTTCTGCGCCTGAAAACCCTTACTACGAGTTAAAATTTACCCTTATTCTTTATTAGCCTATATTTAAAAATGTGCAAAAATAGATTGACGATGTTTCAGTTAGTTGCATATATAGTTGTATATTTGCAACTAAATATTTTGCTTTTCATACCAATATCAATAAAGTTTATAGAGATCCTTGTTGGAAACTAAAAATGCGTATCCATTTGTGTTATCTACTACGCTAATGTTTTCTATGCCAACTGCATATTAGCTGCAAAAGCATACAATTGCGTTAACAATATAAAATTATATATGCTATAATTTATATATAATTTCCACAATCGTCTCAAAACAAAAATAAAACAAAATCATAATTAACATATTATTTGTGTGTCAATAATGTAATATATTCGAAATAACTGAAATGCTTAGTTTTGGATTTTCGCATGCTTTCATTTCCTTAACCCTATTATTTAAATGCGTTGTGTAACCAACACGCATAGTTAAATGTTGTTTGTGTTTGACTTTCATGATTTGCAACTCAAGTAATTTCTGCTTTGATTTTAAGGCTATTATTTATGAAGGCCAGGACAAAAATCCGGAGATGTGCCGAGTCCTTCTTACGCACGAAATTATGTGCAGGTAAGAGAAGGAGCTTATAACACACACACACACACACACACACACACACACATATATATATATATATATATATATATATATATATATATATATATGAATTATCTGCTGGTTTTTAAAATTCTTAGATTTTCTTCCCTTTCGGATAAACGTCTGTTATTTCTCCTGTTTCACAACAAGGTGTACTGACTTTCCAGGCTCTTGGTATAGCTTAACATACACAAGCAAGGTTGTTGCTGAAATCTCACGAAGGTCACTCGCAATCGCATGGATCCAACCTACTTCATGTAGACTATTTTACTCGGGCATATTTCAATACGAATAGGCCGAGGCCCGATGAAAGACCTGCTAATTCTGTGAACTAAGACAATACAACGCGTTACGAGTAGGCTATTGTCCTTGATCTTCATTTATATTTTGATATAGTCTACCTACTCGAGATAGCTAATATAAAATCAATATCAAGGGGCACACTTCTCATATGGTCCAAACACTATTATCTGTCATTAACCATACTATACTGTCATTACGCACTAATGCAGACTGAAGGAGAGCGTTGTGTTATCACTCCCACCAATAAACGTGGAGTACAAACACGATGCGATAAAACCACGGAAGTGCTTCATATGCGCCAGTGTCACTGCAATGGATTTAAAAACCTGAAAACAGGTCACTGATGTTATCGAATGTCAGGAATCATTTGACTCTTCTGTACTCAGGCCCTCAAGTTCACTGATATGCAACTCTCTGCTGTCGGTATTAAAGGGAAACTCCTGTGTATTTACCGATTAGCATTTTCTTTGACCAGTTAACTTCTTGCATGATGTTTTTTTTTTTTTTTTTTTTAATTAAGAAATGTATTTGTTGTCACAGGAAGAGTACCCTACCTATTTTCTGTTATTGAAAGGTGGCTTTCTCCTTTTGACATAGATTCTAAATGGATTGTTGGATTTGTTGCTGTGGTATGGGAAACAGATTCAGAAGTGCAGTGTTGGTTAGGAAGTGAACACCAGCATCCTGGACTACAGTAGCATGCAACATACTCTAAGGGGCATACTATTCCTGACTAACATACTGTACATATTTGCTAAATGCCATTTCTGCATGGTTAGCAGTGGTACAAATATGCATATGTTTTATGGTGCTATAGGTAAATATGATTTTTCCTCTTTCTGGAAAACAAATATAAATCATTGCCCATGAAGGCAATATCTTATCCACTTCTGCATGTTCTACAATTAACATGTGAAGTGCACAGATGTGATTGTAAGCTATGTGTTGAAGACATGTAGACTTTCTTTAATCTCTTTAGCTGTCAGCTTTAAAGAGCTTTATATACTTTCCATACCATATGGTGTTAATTTAGCTAATTTAAATGTGCAACCATTAAACAAGTATTTTTTTTCTTAAATATGCAGTAAACACATTTTTTGTTCATTTCTGCTGTTTTTGAAGATTCAATTATGAACTATAGGTAGGCTCACAGAATAGAAACGATTCCACTTTGTGCAAGATGGATGGATGAAGGCTTTTGAGCTGGTAATTAATAATGCCCCACAGAAATATTGGTTGAAGGTGGCATCTTGCATCCTCTCCAGAAACAACAGCTTGACAATTAGAGGTAAACAAAAGCCGAAGCTGTGAAAGTGTATTCCCCAGCCTCCTGGCATCGCCTCTTCTCAGTTCACTGCTAAGACAAACACCACAACATGTTGTTTTTCCATCTTTTAGCAGCGGCGCTATAGTAGATGTTTACTCGGTGCGATTCATTGAGTAGCACACTTATCAACAACAACAACCAGACACGCGGGACGATCAACCGTTTTCACGATTATAAAAATAAAATAAAAATGAAAAAAAAAAAAAAACACACACAGACACACAAAAGGAAGAAAATACAAGAAAGAAAAAAGAAAGATGATCAAACTGAAAACACTGTTGTGAGTGAGTTTGCAAAAAAAAAAAAGAAAGAATGGAAAAAAGAAAACAACATGTACAGTTGCACGATGCACGCCCCGGGTCATCTTTGATCATATGGTCCTTTTCTCTCCCCCACAGTCGGTGCTGCGACAAAAAGAGTTGCGGCAACAGGAACGAGACTCCCTCGGACCCGGTGATCATTGACAGGTAGGCGAACCTTTCCTGTGCCCCTCTCCCCTTGCTTCCCGCGCGGGGTGCTTGCCGTCGTCCTTCCAGGCCGTGTTAAGTTCATTTTGTGCATTGTACCATTTGTTGTTCTCCTGTGTTATCATGCACAGGTGGGTTGACTTGGAAACCTGGCCAACTCTGTGGGGATTCGGTAATTGCCTGCGAGTTGTCAGGGGAAGCAGCCTCATCTCCCTTCTCCTCTTGCTGTGAGGAGCAGTTTATGCCTAGAGAGTTTTTGGCTTTAAATGCAGAGATGTATCACCCAATGTCTCTTCCTAATTTGCTAACAAGTGTTTTACTCCATTTAGTCCTTGTCATGGTTTTTTCTTTTTTCTTTTTTTTTGTAGTTAACACTTTGCCTTGTTGTTGGGTTTTGTGGCTACCGGTGAGGGTTTGAAGGGCAATTTGTTTGCGAGAGGGCTTTTCGTATAACATACTGTTGTTGTCAGTTTTTTCTTTTTTAGTATATTGAAGTACATGTTGAATTTTCTTTGCGAAGTTGTGGGTAGCTGCACGTTGAAGTCGTCAGCGGTACACCACTGCGGAGGACGCTGTTGTGGTTTTTCCTTTTCTTTCTTGAAAAACACTGTTGTCATTGTCCAAGTTGTTCAAGATGGTCTTCAGCCGTTGACGCATTCAAGTGAACGTATCCTTATTTTGCGTGCTTAAGAACATGAATGTTTGCCAGATCTGATGCGCATTCCAAATGCGGCACAGGATGTGATGGTGTGGCCCTCTTGGATCTGTTGGTTAGAACTACTGGCTTATCCCTCCTCCATAAATTCGGGAACCGCTCTGCACCCAGACGCTTCGAACAGACAGGGCTGCTGCATGTATGGCCGACACGGTGGACGCAGGGCTCGTTGGCTTGCTCCCAGAGCGGAGCAGGGTTTCCGTCAGCTCCTCTCCCGGTTACGGGGGGGGGGGGGGGGGGGGTTATCCTCTGATCATGAACTTTGCTGTCCACTGACTGAGAAATTAGACCGGGAGAAAGACTACGAGTTAAGCCACGGGGAGAGGCGCCGCCGCCACTGGATAGCAATGCTAATGTTTGACTAGCTGGAATAGCTGTTTGCTTAGCAGAGGCTGTTTGGTATGTGACAGAGGGAACATCTCTCTTATTAGTAATCAAATAGGACTGACCAGTTGTTGCTTTCACTCCGAGTCACTCTGTGTCAACTATCAGAAAGTAGGACAACATTCTGGGGAACTGAATATGATGAGGAGTGGTTCTGTCTTTACATGGTACAAACGGGCAATGTGTTTTACACTTTAATAATCCATTATAAAAGAACAAGATATGTAAAAGTGATGCAAATATATAAATGAAATGTTATTTTTTTTAGATATTTAAAATAACATTTTGAAAAGTATTTATTAGAAGTGTTATTTGTAAACCTTGAAGGAATCTTATCCACTGAAATGCAATAGTAGATATGTATTGTTTATTATTGTTTATAAATAGATAACATTCAAATTATATATATTTTCTTCAGTTTATCTGAAACACTCATCAAGTTTAAGACTGAAGTTGAAGGGCAGTTTGTAAGTCAGTGTAACAAGGATATTATTTTAGCACTTTAACAGGAAAATATATTTTATTGCCTATAAAATTTAAATAAGTACAACAGATGATAACACTTTTTCAAAGTTTTATTTATGGTTTACTGCATTCAAGAAATTAAGATCCATTTGTTTCAAGCACATGTGTGCTAATTATAGATAAACAATCTGTTGCCTGTTGCTATATTTATGCATGCAATGGTTTTGAAAGAATTTGTAATCTGTTTCTGGTGCTTTAATATCCAAAATAAAATAAATATGTCTTTATTAATTAATTGTTTGGAAGACCACATCTGAATCTTGATATCAGAGTGGGTAAACAAACTGTATTGCTCAATGTGCTGCATTGCTCAACACTAGCATTTCAGTATACATATTTATAATACGTGTGCTCTTTATCTATGTATCTATCCGATAAGAGCAAACTGTTTCTGTTTGTTGGTTTGTTTGTTGCCTGTATATTTGTGCCTGTGTGTTTTGGACATTTATATATTTCATATTGCTTATATGTTCCAGTATCCTTTGGCTTATGATGTAATGAACAGTATCAGTAAACAGTGTCACTTGCGTCTTTAGGATTGCCTAAGAATCCCTGCAAAAAGCAGTGGTTAGTAGTAGTTAGAGTGTTGAGGGACCAGCATACTGTTTTCTCTGCAGGATGTGATGGAACTCCATCATAAATCTGAGATCTGTGATCACATTTGCTGTTCACATGTAGAGATATCTGTCTGTAACTCCAAAGATGTAATGATTGATTTTAAACGGCAAAACCCAGTCCTCCCCCACTTCCTGTGGGAAGTCTCTAACATTCTAAGCTTACACTAGTCTTTTTTTTCCTTTCCAGCTGAAAAGTCTGTGATATATTTATCTTCAAAGTAATCTTAGGTGACCACTTTAAAAACATTAAGTGTCACTGATATTTAACACATTTGTGCTTCTCATAAATCCCATTGCTTTGTATTGTCACTAAACAGACTTTAAGCTATATGATATCTCGCCGTATTGTGCTTTAATCTGTGGAACAATGCTTGTAACATTAGTAAAATAGGAAGAGGAGTACAGTGGGCCTAGAATTGAAGCCCAGGGAAAAATAGCAGAGGGACATTGTAGTGAGTTCAAACAGTGGATAAAAAGCTCACATTTTCATTGTGCCTTGGCTGAAAGGGTCTGGAGTATCGTTTTCATAGCGGAGAGATCTGTTCTGTGAAATCACAAAAGCAGATGTTCCTCATTAGGAAGTACCATTGTCTGCGTATCACAACTATGAGCGGATCGTTTTTATCCTATCACACCCAGAACATTCCATCGACCACAAAGTGCAGTGGCGCTGCTTCTACGGGTGCCCACCAGCGTCAATGCACATTATGCGCGCCGTACAAAGATCAACGCAAAAGTGTGTAGCGCTCTAGTAATAGCTATGCTTCGTCCTCACACTTATGCGCCGATCCAAAAATACAGCACGCGCGGCTATTCTCATAGAGAGACGCGCAGGTTGTTTTTCCTCTCCTTTTCCGAACGATGCTGCGGAAATTCCTGGGTTAGCTACATCCCCTTTGAGAAGCCCCTTCCCGAACGTGGGCCGAGAGGGGACGGACAGAATGCCCGACTGTTCGAGAACTCAAAAGGCCGATTGTGGAGGCAGACAAGGGAGGTCCGATTGTGTTACAATCAAAACATTAAAAGTGCAGCCCACCGTCGAGGATGTTGCGAGGGGGCCGTGCGCTGGAGAGGCTGGCGCTCTCTCATCGATAGCATTCTCAGCAACATTTCCCCAGATGGTACGGGGGGCAGCCGTACTGCTTGCTGGCATCTTGTTGGACAGTAACTGGCATCCTCAAGGATCTGGCATTTTCAACGGAGTTTAGGAGACTTATCATTCCAAATGTGTTCTATTTTCCTGTAGTCGAGCCAGACATCTGTTTATCCCATTTTCTCTTGGAGTTTGTTACAGCACTAGGTTTTTGTTGAGGAAAAAAAAAAAAAAAAAAAGGAAAAAGAAAAAAAAGTTTGTCAGATTTAACAGCTGTTACAGAATTTCAATCTGGATGGGGCTTTAAATTTTTCAAGACTGACCTTAGTCTCATGTACATTCATAGTGTGCCTGTTTGTGTATTTATGAATGCATGCATGTGTGTTTGTGTGTTTATATATATATATATATATATATATATAGCTAGTTGAACGTACAGCCTCCATTATATAAATGAATGACTTCTCAACAAACATCCAGCTTGCTCTACTGCAACTGGACTCTGGATTTATTTACAACTGTAGTTTATGTCTTTGGACTAATAATGGTGAAGTGTCTGAAGAGTGATTGGGGTTTTCCTAGTCAGCGCTGCTCCCTTTCACTTCCTGTCACAAAGGTCAAAGCAGAGTGACCTTTGCAGGCAGCCCACTCACTGAATAATTCATGTGATTGACTTTTTTTTTGTCAGTATACACAGTTGTGCTCTGGGACACTTTATTCATTTAGCTCCTTTAAGGGCCTCTCCGCACCTGTTCAAGTATTAATATCGTGTCATTTGGTCCGAATGCTGATTCTGCTAAACATTCATTATATTTTTTTTATTAAGTATATTTCCAAAGGATTATGGGTGATTATTACCAGATTATTATAAACAGCCGCGGGGTAATTTCTCAGGACCTGTCGTCTTGTCAGGTCATTATCAGAGGCAGAAAGAGCATCTGCACTTGACCATTGCTTGTGTTTTTTTGTTTCCTCTCCCGTAAAAAAAGCGAGCGGACAACTTAAAGCGTTTTCCCTCATGGCTATGCAAAAGCAGCGTGATTAAATCCGACTCTGTGGAAGCTGTACAAATGCCAGCATTTATAAGGTCAGCGCTTTTGTTGGAACCGCTATGTAAATTAGGATCTGCAAAAAAAAGGGACGTTAAACAAAATTCAATTCATTGTCTCCTTTAATGTCATTTACATTTTGGCTAAGTCCCGGACTGTCAAGGAGGATTTCTGAAATAATTTTAATTACATATCAGCTCTGAAACAGAGGGTTTTCAATGAGGCAGAATTTGGATAACCTGAAAAGAGGAGGTCTGTTTATTAGCTTCTTAAATGACATGTTTTGACTGCATCTGCATAGTGTAATTAAAACAGCATGCTCAGTGTTAATTCTCCTTCTCACCTCCTCCAGGAATAGGTTAAATTGGTGGAGCAGAGGGCAGATCGGAGCTTAGATTTTCTTTTGAGCTGTGGGCTTCTCTTTTTAGGAGATGCTCAGCTGTCTTGTTGTCGTGGAGTTGTTGCTCGTGTGTGCATGTGTGCGTGTGCGTGTGTGTGTGTGCGTGCGTGTGTGCGCGCATGTGTGTGTGTGTGTGTGTGTGTGTGTGTGTGCGTGTGTGTCTGTGTCTGCTGTGTAAATTGCTGTGTCTTTTTAGCCTCCTGCTGAAAACCCAGCATTGATTGTGAACACACTGTATGTGTCTGATTAATGAGGGCATGGATAGGAAATGCATCTCCAGCCAAGATACACCTACCAAGAGCTGTAGTCATGCAAGCGCACAGGTGTGAGCATCTTTGAGTTATTTATGAGCACCTGAACAACCCCTTGCACAACCTGAGAGAGAGAAGAGAGAGAGAGAGAGAGAGAGAGAGAGAGAGAGAGAGAGAGATTTCTCCTTCAAATAAATATACTGTACCTGGTAAAAACACACTTCTTGTTGCCACAGCACAGAAAGAGCAATAGAGCAGGAATTGGATAAAGGAGGTCAGACAAAGAAGAAAAAAAAACATTCAATTTTGTTCCCCCTTGAAGTCCTGGTTGGAGGGTGTTCAAAATGCAGCAGTAATTATCTGCATGCGTTTAACATGTTTGGCTATTAATTTATTTGAGTCTATTCTAGAATGTCTTTGGAATGTGATATCATTGTGTTTTTTATTGTCTCCTCTCTATGCTTGAGTTCCCTCCTTTAACCGTCTCTTGTTGCCCTAAGCATGTTAACCTACACTATGGGACCCTTGTACAGGGAATGAGAGGGTTTATGGTTTGTATGTTTTAAAGAAACATAGAAGCGGGAGGGAGGAGGGGGGGGGGGCTGTTGGGGGGGAGGGGAGACAAGCAGTGCTGTCAAAAACTATACTCAGCAAGGTGCCTTGATAAAAAACATCCTCTGCTTCTGGTACTGCCTTATCAAGTGAAAGAGAGATACCACCACAGCCGGTAATTTTGTTGGGTTGTCTTTGATGAATTGCGTTATGGAAGAAAAAAAAAATCTGACAAACTGAGCTCTTGTACTGAAGCGGAGCAGGGGGAATGATTATTATCTGCAAATAGGATCAATGCGTGCGTACACCCACGGCCACGCACACACGCTCTCGCTCACTCACCCATGCATGCATGCAGGCAGGCGCCCACGCATGCAGGCGCACGCGCACACAGGCACAAATGCACACGCTCAGAAATGTTTAGTTGCTTTTCCCACCACCTCCCATTCATAAATGCTATTGTCACGTGCGGTCGTCCTCGCCGTTTTCGCTAATGATTCAGGCGTAATTTGAGTCGGACAGGTGAATTTATGAGATCGGAGTGAATGGGGGCGCCTGGGCTGGCAGCCCCTAACAGAGTGCAAATGGCGCTTGCCTCCAAGACCTTCAAATGAAGATTGTCACCTCTTGTGCCAGGAAGTGATGGAGTGCCAGAGCCATAGAAACTGAAAACTCGGGGAGCTTAACCTGTACTTGGCAGATGTCTCCCAGCTTGCACTTGGACGAAATTAAAAGCGCTCGCCGTGGTCCGATGGCCCAGAATCCTACGCTGCGGTTGAGGCCTGACGCAAGGTGCCGGTTTGGTATAGCTGTTCGATAATCAAAACATTTTCTGAAAATTTTGTTAGTTACAGACTGGCGACGTCTCCTCTTTTTTGCATTCATAAGCACGCATGTCAACACGTCATTTAGCATGTGGTATTTAATTAAAAAAAAATATATAATTATGCTCGCTAGCGCTCTCTTTTTTCGCTGACAGCGGCCCACCTCCTTTAACCCAAAACAGGCGTGAATTCCTTTGTGACGTTCGTAAATAGCAGGGGTTTGATAACGGCGCTTGAAGACGCCGTTGTGTTTTCCTTGCCGCTCGTTCGTTGGGAAATGGCTTCGCCATGTGTGGACGGGGAAGGGGGGGCGCGCGTCGGTGTTGTTGCAAGACGTGTAGCAATGGCCCCGGCTGGCGGAAGGAGCCGGCTCCAGCGTGTCGCCAGCGAAAGACCAAACAGGCTCGCTCGCGTCTTCTGAGAAAGAGCAGCCGGTTCGCCGAGACAGCTCTCCTTCTCGTAGCCGAGAGTGGCCGCGGTGAAAAAAACCCCTGAATTCTGAGCGGTGCGATTAGCAGGAGGAGAGACGCGTCAGGAAGGAATGAAGTAGATAAATAGCACAGGCTCTTGCATCACCGACATAGCAATCAAGCGGAAATCCGACCTGTGAGAAGTTTTTTTTCCCCCCTAAATGAGATATTGTGAGAAATTGATTTTGCATTTTTTTCTGTACAAAAGCCCTATACAAGTTTCCTGAAACTAGAAAATGAGAACAAATGTAAAGCAAAAGTGGATTTCTTTAGGGCCTGGCTGAATTATTAAGAGGCCAGTCCATCCACCCAGGCCCGGTCCCTTTGAGGGTGACATATGTGCGGCAAAAGAACTTTATTTAATCATGTTTACAAAGGAGGCCCCTCCCTTTTGTTGGGCAGCTCGGGGCCCCCTGTGGGGCTGTGGACGTCACCGATCGACACTGCTGGTGGGGGCGGGGGGTGGGTGGGGGTGGGTGGGGGGGGGGGGGGGGTGGGGGTGGGGGGGGGTGGGTGGGTGGGGGGGTGTGGGGGGGTGGGTGGGCTTGGACCCCCCGACGGCACAGGGGGGTCTGCTCAGTCGGAGGACATGCACGCACACTTTACAAAACAAACCCAGACACTCTGCGATGGGACCCAGCACAATGGACAGACGTGGGGGCCTGGTGCTTTTGAATAGCGACCAGCCAAATTGAATTGGTTTTGGTATTGTGTCGATTGTCGGGAATGCGAACGGCCCATCCAAGTTTCATTAGGATTCTCTTTGTGCGCTTTTTTTTTTTTTTTTTTTTTTTTTGAGTTTGCCACAAATTTACTTTATAGCTGAGCGTTCATTAGAGTTTTGTGAGAACACACAGCAGCGTGGGGTGTGTGCGTGTGTTTGTGTTTTCCATGCGCTGCTACAGTGCAGCGGGGTTCACCATATCCACGGTCCATCTGTCTCTGACTGTGTCAAATAGCTCGTTGTGAGAAAACAAAAAAAAATGGAAGAATATAATTGGTTGGAAACAGTTCAGGGAAAAAAAAAAAAAAACAATAAAAAAGAATAAATTAGCAAAAAGCAGCATCAAACACACTTAAATTAGTGTCTGCGTTTGAGCCATGAAAACTGCTCGGTTACCAAGCTGTGCATAGCTCAGAAGGTATCCGTAACTGGACACTATTTTGAATCATAGCGTCTGACTCATATTCCTCCCATTCAAGGATAGGAGACGTATCTGCAGGAGAGAACATTGGGTAAGCTTTAACCATGCTCAGAAAGCATCCTGTCGAGGGCCCTAGTGCATGTGTTGTTTTATCTGTGGCTGAGTAATGCGAGGGAGAGCTTCTTTGTTAAGTATGAATTCACACCCACAGAATTTGTTTCGAGTTACAGTAGGTTTGTGAATCAGATCAATGTGCGTCTCATCAGTAGGGTTGTCTTGTGTCATTCCTCTTTCGCCGTTTGCTTACTGGAAACGTTACCAACGTGCGCTCCCCCCCCCCCCCCCATCCATTTCCATTTTCTGAATGTAGCAATTTGTAGTGTGACACCAGAAAGATTAGGTTAGGAAACAGTCTGGGGATTGTATTGGACATGGTGCTGGTCCCACCAATTTGAGGTCACAGGACAACGATCTGGTCACTGGGCAGGAGTCATCAGTTACCTCCAAGAGAGGGGCGCTGGTCCTTGGCCTGCTATGCGGCCCCTGGGGGGCAGGGGATGGATCTGTCGAAAAACCTTCAGAAAACCAGGAGCAAACAAGTATCATTTTTTAAAGCTGACAAGTTCTAAATATAGCCTTTTCTTTCTTTTTTTTTTTTTAATCAAGTGGGACGATTTCTCATTCTCTTAGAGCCAAATAACTCTGAAACTAAAAGATGACTGAGAAGAATCATTCACTCTATTTTTTTCCCCTTCCCTTTTGGGTTTATATTTGTGATGAAACGTTGTTGCTGCATTTGTCTGGCTTAGAACAGAGCTTTCAGTTCATCAGTGAAAGGTATAGCACAGAAATGCCCTGTGTGGAGCGAACGCAGATGATGCAATGCTGAAACACTCTTAAGATAAAAAAAGAAAGAGAGGGGAAAAAAAAAAAAAAACACTTAAAAAAACACATCCGCACAAAAGAAAAACTCGACTGCAAGGAGTGAAATGGTGGGTTGAGAAATTCACAGAGACGGAAACGCATTGACTCGCTTTAGGCTATTTGTCATTATAAGTGAACCACTGCTCATGTTTCTGAAGACCTCATTATAATTATTCCCAGCAATTATAGCGTCCAGAGCCACACTCTAGTCCAAGACACATTAGTTTCTATTTATTAGGCTTAAAGCAGTCGCTCATTTACATTGTTCTAAATGTGTGCTGCAGTGTTAATTTATTGTGTGTGCTTCAGGTCAGGTGAAGTTGACTGAGTCTCTGGCAACATCATTAGACATGGTAAATATCACCATATCACCCCCCCGCCCCCCCCGGTTCCCCATACTCTGCCCTCCAAAATCTGTTCACGTTCTCAACATATGCAACCCTTAAAGTAGAATCTTATTTTTATCGCAGTTCGACACAGAAATCTGTAATGTATTTGGAAAAAAAGAGTAACCTGTATGATTTTGAAGGACCTTGTTGTTTGCGCTTTAAATATTTGGATTTAACGCAGTGAGAAATGTTCAATAAATGTACAATATCTTGTTTAAGACGATGACAAACAAAAGAAAGCGAAAGCACGGCAATGGAAAAAATAAAGTTGTGTACAGAGGTGTGCTGTTAAAAAAAAATAAAAAAACGAAGCAATGTGACAGCGCTTGCTTTCACGACCTGCAATTCCAAGGAAATATGAGTCTTGTGATGCCGGGGCGGAGTAATTATCTTTTTGTGAAGAGTGTACAATGGCGGCGGAATGATGAATTGATCACAGATTGGGAGCCTGGTTTAACTGTCATGTTACGGAGATAAGGGAGAGCTGGGGGATTGCTCATTCTCTCTGCGAGTTCCCAGCCAGCCAGTTTATTAGCGCAAATCCCAAATGTTTAGTAAACTCATTAGGTTCCATCTAATGCTAATTTATCATCATAGATGGGAACGCAGCGGCTAGGACGGAGGGGGGACCGCGGGAGCGCGCGCCGAAGCCTCGCGATTCGCCGAGCCCCCCCCCCCCCCCCCCCGATCAATCAGGCGCTTTCGCCGCCGCGTTTTTTTTGTAGTTTTCATCAGACGCCCCTGAAGAACGGCGAGGGCCGTCGGAGCGCTCGTTCACCAGCCGTCGGTCGGCTAGCGCTCGGCGCATTATCTCCTTACGCCGACGGCTATCCGAAAGGTGAGCGCGGTCTCGCGACCCCGCCCCAGATCGGTTTGCGACCGCCCACCCCCCCTCCCCCCCCCCCCCGCCTGCCCGGACCTCGCTATCCAGACACGGCTTTGGGAGACGACCCCGGAGAAAGGGGCCCCGGTCCCTCTCTCGCGAACGTCCCCGGACCTCGGCCCCTGCGGTTAGCGTAAAAGGCTAAAACCCGGGCGCCGTCCCTCTTTAACATCATCGGATCTCTCTCTCTCGGCACCGCGGGCCGGATGAGAGCCGAGCCGTTTGATCTCAGGCGGAGGGGTTCAGAGAGAACGCTCCCCTTATGATATTTTTCCAGGTAGAATGCGAATTGCTCAAGGAGTGCTATTGATTTTGTACGGCTCTTAACACGAAGAGAACAAAAGTGATTAATTGGCCGGTGTATAACCATTCTCGCCGGGTCTAAATGACAGCACGGCTTCGGTTCTTTTCACCGTAGGATTTTAAGATAGGCATTCCTTTATATCACATGGGAAAAGGGGGGACGGGGGGCGGGGAAATTGCACCAAAAAAAAAAAATAAAACCAGCAAGGAATAAACCTGCCTTAACTGTGATAATGAAATATGACCAATATTTCCTAGTGCTGGTTCTGTGGCAATACAAACCCAGTGTGGTCTGCATGAATTCATGTGACTTATGTTCCCATGTCTTGATTTACCTTGTGATGTAAACCCGCTGGTCCGCTGGCCAATTGAAATCAGATCTCATCCCCAGCTCGGCGGTATTGATCCGTATTTAACATCAAGGCTCGGAATGGATTGGCATTGATTAACAATAAAAACTCTCCTCTGCATGTCCAGCAGCGAGCTCGATACCCTAAATGAAAAAAAAAGCGTAGTGCACCTGCCCTTCATTGACTGGAAAAGAGAAACAGTCGCAGGTGTTAAAAGCAGCAGCAACAACACCAGGAACAACGGTGATTCCTGAAAACAGCTAGATAATGGTTAGTGTTGGCTATTGATTGCAGCTTTTACGCATGTGCCCATGTACACACATTCGCTGTGTGTTCTTATTCTTCTTTTTCCTCTTCTTCTTGTTCATCTAAATAGTAATAATAATAATAATAATAATAATAATAATAATAATAGTCTCCTTGTGAACATTGAAGCAGACATGCTCATCATTAATTGGAATGCATTCTGCAAATAAAGGTTAAGCCTTGTTCCCATCAACTCAATTATGAAATGATCGTGGTGAATTCCCACAGCTTAATATTAATTTACCACTTTCCCAGTGTCATTACACACTCTCTCACACAGCCATAAACCAACCTTTGCCCCGACTTGCTTTTTTTTTTTTTTTTGCATACGCACGGATCAAGTGGCCTACATCCTGAGAACCTGTCTGCTCTGAGTCACGCCTGGTTCCCAAGCCTTTCCCCCTCTCCCCTCTCCTGGCAAAACCCGACGGTTCCCAACCGCCTCGTCCAAAATCCCGCGGAGGCCGCGGACATCTGAAAGGAATTATCCAATCTTTAACATCCAGAAGTTTACAGTTATATAATGACGGGGAGAACCGCAGATTCCCTGTGGGCTGCCGCATTTAAGAGACACTTTTAAAGGGGAATTCTCCAGCCGGTCCTTGGAGGGCACGGCCGCCGCGCGGCTACGGGGGCAACACAGACAATCTGGAATTAATTTTATTTGCGACAGGGCAAATCCAATTTAGTTCTCTAAACCGTTGATTAAGGCATTGGCTCAACAAGGTTGTGCCCCACTCCCCCCCCCCCCCATCCCCCCCATCCCCCCCCCCCCCCCCCCCGCCCCCACCACCACCAAGTATTTGCTGTTTATTTGTCTGAGGAAAGCCACTGGAACCTCTCTTTCCCATCGGGCCCGGCCGCGTACAAAGTGGGTGTAATGGAGTACGGCTCGGCAGATCCTGCTCTCTCTCTCTCTCTCTCTCTCTCTCTCTCTCTCACCCTGGTTCCCTGTGTTTGGACTGCGGCTTCACTTTGCTTTTTTAGCAAAGGATGTAGGGCTCACCCAGTCACTGGTGTCCCACGGACGCCAAGAGAACAGGGGGAACCAGTGAGAGATAAAAGCTTGGCGCTCAGGTCAAAAAGGCATAACCCCACCTCACTTGAACATGAGTCGCCTTATACTCTAAGGGTCCTATCACAAGAAAAAGAGTAATAATGTATCATTACCGATAATAGTTTCTATAGTGCATTTGACCACCAGATAAGCAGAAAAAAAGCACACCATGATGCTACCCACGATGCCCCTGGAGTGAGTGTGAACTTCCAGGGGTGGGCATTCCTCACTGCCCGCGACTAAAAACGGTTTGGTCTCTCCTCGGCCTCCAGCTCATTACTGTTTACTTTACCTCCCTGCCATCACAAAGGGACCAGGGTGTGATTTCCACCCCTGAAACACAAACTCCTGAGAGGGTAATCCGCCCCAGCTGTGCCACTTTAGCGTCCGGGGCTGTCCAGGCCGACCCTCGCCACTGGCCACCAGCTGGGTGTGGGGAACTTCCCGACTCTACCCGCCCCGCCACAATGTAGCGCTCTCACCCAGAGCCTTCGCTTAGGGAACTCAGCGCCATCCACCTTTGTGTTCAAACTAACAAACTGGCACAAGAGCTTTTTTCCATTCTTTCTCAACGTTTGGCTGCGTTTCAGTGACCGCCGAGCTCGTGATGCGTGATGGTGGCACGGTGGCACGGTGGCTGAGCGATTGCTCAAATTTATTACCTGAGGTTGAGGACAAAGTGTCGCGGTGGTAAGATAGAACGGCCCCTTCTGGTGCCCTGATTTCAAAACATTTTCTCAGAGGCACAGTTTTCAATGAAATAAAACTCTTCCAGATTTCCAAAACTTAAATGTGGTGCAGAAGTTTAGCTGAAAACAATGCCCTTGCAATGAAAGTGAAATGTGATTTCACTGAAAACCCTGAAACAGAGAGAGAGCCCTGAAATGATATAAGCAACCAGAGAACGTGCTTGTTATTCATACCTCTGCCTAACGAGGCAAAGACTTGCACTATTTGGACACCGTGATTCTGTATAAGCACAAACCTATGTCCATATTATTTATTTACTTGCCATCTTCAGGTTGTGTGCCAGTGGTAGAAGTACATGGGTGGTTTGAATGGGGGCATTAATGGCTTGCTAACTAAGGTGTGTGTTGTAGCGAGGCGTGTGGCGGCTTCGGACATCCCTGAGCAAGTAGACTGAGGGCGATTGGGATATAGGGTAAGAGAGCACCAGGGAGCTGGACATTATCTTTGCTAAGCGGTTAGCCTCCAGGGGTAACTTCCTGGGCTCCTAAACAGGGCTGCCCCATTGGCCTAATACCTTCCAGACGATTCGAGGGTACCCCTTTAGCACCCGCCACCTCCCCCCGCCCCCCTTTGGTCCTTCCTCAACAGGTTGATTTTATGACCCATGACCGTACTTAATGACATCTTGCTTCAGTTCCACCCCCCCCCCCCCCCCGCCTCCCCTCCCGCCCCCCTGCCCCTTTGCTTACCACATTGATTCAGCAGTCTTTAATTGCTTGGAAAACAAGCCAGATCCACTGCTTCGAGCAAATCTCCCATAGCTTCAACTGCTCCTATAAATTTCAATAAGACAACAAAACACATTGGCTTGCACATTCACATGCATTATTCCTCTCGGGACTGATAATGGCGTTGCACTGAAAACATTAATACAACTTCTAAATTTATACATCGGCTTCACCTACTGCAACCACTACACTGCCTTCGCTATAACAGGGAGCACTACTAAAACTCCTACTAATAATAATGGCGACATTAAAATAGTCATCTCGATGCACAATTGCTGTGTGTTTACAGGCGAGGCTATTAAACGCATAACTAGACTTCTAACAGGGAATGTTATTAGAAAAAGGAAAGGAAAAAAAAGTGTTTACACTGTAATTTCACTGAGTGAACAAAGTATTGCATCAGATGCTTCTGTGGCATAATTAAAAGTCAAATAATCTATCACTCCACAGGCAAAAAACACTTATCTTGCATTTAAAAAAAATATTTCAGTCCGTAAAATAAAAAAAAATGGAGGTCGCAATAACGTGATGCATGGGGGTAATGTGTATCCCTAAGGAAGCGATTACCTTGTCATCCCATTACGAAATAAGGTCAGCTGTCACATCCATTTTAGGGTCCTAATGTTAGCGAGAAAGACAGACCAAACTGTCTACGCTGCTTGTCTTTTTTTTTTTTTTTTTTCAGACAGCAAATTAGTATTAGCCACCCCGTGCTTGCTTGCTTGCCTGTGTGAAATTATTGTAACAAAGGCTCATTTTGAAGAGGTCAGGCTCCCCACGCAATGATTTGTTGTTCATGAATCTACTTTGTGCCAATTTGTGTGTGCATGTGCAATCAGAAAGGACTCGGGGGCGAGCCGGATAATAATCATCTCGCCGCCCGATACGCGGACTCCGCTATCTGACCGCCGCGAATCAGGCGGATTCCCGGCGAATGAGATTTTAATCACCTGCCACAACCGCTGGCCCTCCCTCTATATTTATGATAATTTCTTTGTCTTTTTCATTGAAATCAGTGTTGACTGAATCAAGTAATCCTGATTAGCAATCTCACTGTATCCAGTCAAGAGTGAAAAGCATCAGAGCAGTATTGGTTCACCAGAACATGCTGAAATTGAAAAGGGAAGTGGGCTGAGGGTCCCTGCCTCGCGTCTCCAGATAGGGTCCGGGATATCTGAAACGAGCAGACCAATTCCAGGGCTCCTATTAAAAGGAGGGCCTCATCGCGCATTAAGCTATGTACACAAGGAAGGGGAGTTTGCGGAGAGAGAGGAAGGGAGTACACAGTGTCTGGAATTAAACTGACAGCGCCCCCTCCGCCTCCCCTCCCTCAGAAAAAAAAAATGCATTGTCACATGTTGGTGACAGACAAATGTGATTATAGAATAGCCGGGGTGCGATCTCGTAGGGACAGCTTTTCCGCCGACCCGCTTCGGTGAAAAATAGCGAGCGAACACCGCCGCAGCCGAGCGTCTGGCGGTGTTCCTTTTCCACAGGGTGTTAAAAAAAAAAGATGACAGTGAAGGAGGCGAGACAAGGGTAGAGGTGCCGCGATCCCCCAGACCCGACCCCTTCCTCCCCCCCCCCCTTCCCACACGCGTACCCCTGCTGCGATCTCCCCCTCCCCCTCCTCCTTTAGGCGCAGGAGAACCCTCTCACCAGCCTTTCCTCTTCAGGTTCAGAAGAGAATGAACGGGGGCAGAACAATCTATCATTAGTGGCAGCGTCGGCCGGCAGCCGGCTTCTGTGGTGTTAAAGAGGGAGCCAGTCACGGAGGGTGGGCGGGCGGGTGGAAGGGGGGGTTGGCTCTCGTCGGGGGCCCCTGATAGGTCCGCCACGGGGTCAGGGGTGCCGGGAGAGGACAGAGCCCTGTCAGTCGAGTCACCCCGGTGATGAGTGCTGGAGAGCCCGGCTCTTCCACAACCTCTGCTGAAGGGCCTAGAGCTGACATCCAATAACAACCAAAGGGGTGCCATGGCTAACCCGCGTTTTCTTTCATTTTGAACGCGTGAAAGGCTGTGTTTGGGAAACTGTTCCATTCAAGAGAAACATGCATGCATGCCTTCTGATTTTTCCGTTTGGAAGTTTAAATAATGAGCAATAGATTGTTCGCCTATGGTCTGCAGTCATGAAGCTTGTGATAACTGATTTTTATCACTTTTTTGATTCTTTATCATTGGTCAAAAAATCACAGTGATTTTTAATGGGTGCCATTGTGTAGAAACTGACTAAGAAAGAACCGTGGCTAAAACATAGCAAACCGGGTCGCTCATGAAATTACAGTCCTTATCTTGACAGTTTATGCCAGTGCATTACTGACTGTTTTTAGGTCTAGAAAAGACCAACTGAATCGAGTGAATAAAGTGTGGCCTATCACATCTTTATTTCTTTTCTGTGATGTCACAGTAGGGGTAGCACAGAAGCAGTGGAGAGAGGGGCATTCACGTTCAGCCAAGGCCTGTCTTGTATGTGCAAATAAGATTCCTTCCCTCATGATAATGCACACATTTTTGAGATTAAATTGCTGAGACAAAGTACGGTGACATTTGCCTTTGTACAAGGTTGTGTGTGAAAACACTGATGTCCCTATTAAAGTGTTTTTTTCCCTTTTTTTAACGTATACAGTATGTAAATGAAAACACTCATCCGCAACCTTTCCATCTCCATTTCTCTCTTTCTCCCCCATTTGCCATAGCATGCAGATTTAATTACTTTGTTCATAACACCACATCTTGACTGACATCTGCGACACTCATAAATGTTAATGACAATGTTTTGTTGTCTTTATGTTGTTTTTCTTCACATGCTTGTTAAAACCTGGAGTGTCTCAGACTCCATCTTAACAAGTTCCTTCTAATCAGCTTGGCTTTTTTTTTTTTATATTTTATTTTATTTTCTTCTGTCAGGCAAAGAGAAAGATGCTCTGCTTGACTAAGGCTGTACCTTTTTTTTTTTCTCCCCGAGAAACACATTTGTTTAAAGATTGGCCTGTCAATTTGTGAATCAACATTTCTGCTTTTAGCTCCTCCGTCGCACTCCTCGTTCTCCCTGGGAAAGGGGGGAAATAATACAAAGCTGCTATTTGTTGTTTGAAGGAAGTAAACTTCATCAGGTCGACTTAGATGTGTGCCTCAAATGTCACTCAGTACAGCTTTCTTGTAATGAAATGCTGCATACTGAATTCTCCCTTTAGGCTCCGGGGGATTAGACCCAGCAAAAGAAAAAAATATCAGTCTTCCCTGCTCCGGTGCATCCAAGTGAGAAGTTTAAAATCCACAATTTATTCAAATATTGATATTTCTACTTGTCAGGAGAGAGGTGCCTTGAAATTTCCACTGAGCGCTGTTGTCAGGGAAAAAAAAAATGCAAGAAATGTGTCAGATAACTCATAAACGGAGTTCACTACTGTGAAATCAGCTGGGAATGGCAAAAAATATATTCTTGTCAACGTAGAATAGGGGCAATATAACAGAAAATAGCACTCACTTTTCCATCATGTCAGACAAATGTTCAATTTGGTCCTGCATTTTTTTTCTTTTTTTTTTTTTTTTTTAAACAGCTTGCTTGCTTGCTTCTGCCGAGGCCCACAATGCATGAAAAATGTTTTGAGTTCTGCTTTGTAGACATGAGATCTGTTTGTTGTTTTTTTTTTTTTTTTCCCTCCGAGACCCACCATTTCCCATCCCGCCTCGGCCAATCAGGAGGCGGCTGTTTACGAGGCGCTGTAATCAGACGCGGTTCTGCATGTGGTTTGCGTTAGGGCCGCGAAAGCTGTGAACGACGGCTCTAATGACGTGCGGCGCTCGCGCAAGAATTCCAATCTGTTGAATGGCGGGCGAGGAGCCCCGGGAATCCTCTCGCTGCTTACGGGCCCTCCTTTTTTTATTTCGTTTAAAAATTTTATTTCTTTATTTATTTATTTATTTATTTATTTATTTTTTTAACGTTGGCACCGAGCCATTCAAACGCGGGAGGAAGCGCGAGTAAAGTGAATCACTGCTAAAAACAACCTAGCCCTGGTATTCGTGCGTGTGCGCGCACGTCAGAGAATATTTGAAACATTTGCAAACGGATTACAACGAATAGCCCTTTAAATAAGTCCAACCAAAATAACAACAAAAAATACAATAAAATAAAAATCAAAAAACACAATTCACGAAACGCCACGTGGCTGGAGTTGTTTCTGCCGCTGAGAAGTACTCCGCGCTCCACGCTGTCGTTATCTAAGAAGCGGGAACCATTTCCTTTTGCTGTTTGCCTTGACAGGCGCGTATGCAGATGATGAATTGGACGAGCGGGCGGTGGCGGAGCAATAAAACAAAATTAATATAAAGACACAGCTCCTGTCGCCATATGATCGCATAGTTCACGGGGCTGTTGACAAGAGACATTTTGGCACAGCTTGTAGCCCATCTGGGAGGCGCTGATAGGAAGTATTGGGAGTATTCCGCGGCTATGCGTCAGCGTGGTTAAATAACTATCCGGCGCATGCCGTCGCGGGGCAGGAAGTCGCGCAAAAAAAACATCGGGGACCCGCAGATCAGCGCTCTCTCAGAACCGAACGAAAGCGTTGTTTAGTTTGCGACTGTCGTTTTTTGCCGCCCTAAACGAACGACGCGAGCGCGCACGAACGTCGCCGGCCGTGGAAATGACGTTTAATCGGCTAACGGGGAAAGCCGGTGTTTTGTTTTTCTTTTTCCTGCGTGGGCCAGGGGTCGCCTTAAACGCGGGCCCCAATTAAAGGCCCCGGGAAAGCGAGCGCGGGGGGCCCTGGCTCTGTAATCCCCGCGGCGGCGGCGGCGGCGGCGGCCTCCCCCTCTCGCGAGCCTGCTCGGCGGCGGACGCTCGGAGCGGCTGACATCTCGGGGCTCGTTAGAGGAGGGCTGCCCGCGGAGGCTGACGTTTTCCACGCCTGCCTGCAGCCCATCTCTCTCTCTCTCTCTCTCTCTCTCTCTCGCGCTCTCTCGCTCTCGCGCTCCCTCTCTCCTCCTCCGCCCGTTGCTTACTGTCTGCTCGGTGTCGGGGCGAATCTGTCATCTGGGTCCGGGGGCCGCAGACCGCTGCACCGCTGACAGCGAGAAGGTAAACGTTTGCCGCCTGAATCCCCCATTAACTTTGTGAGGCGTATTGATTTCTTGTAAAAATAATGATATTGACAGGCTTTTCCAGGAGTAATTGTTTCCAGAGCACAGGGGTCATCTCAAAGAATGAGGGGGTTTCGGAACTGGGGGGGCAGTTAGTGTGTGTATGAGTGTGTGTGTGTGTGTGTTTGTCAGTGTGTGGGTGGCTTGGGGTGTCTGTTCATGGCAGTTTTGAAGCGGAGGGGTGCTGGAAGAGAACACACTGCCTCCCGGTTGTCTCTCGCACAGGTAATATGAGTGGCAGTTCTCCAGGTTCTACACTAATCCCTCTTGAGCTCCCCCCCATCCCCGCCCCCCCCCCCTTCTCGCCCCCCCATGGTACTCTCACTGGCTTGTCATGCCAAAGGGAGTAAGTCCTGTTGAGAATTTTGCATCCCTTAAAATAAACGTCTTGTTTTGACAAGGGGCAATTGAGATCTTAGAGGATGCAGTGCAGACACGGTGTAATTCAATATGACCCATCCCTCCTCCCCCCCCCCTCCCCTCCTCCCCTCCCCCCCAAACCCCGTTTTTTTTGTTTTGTTTTTGCTTTGTGTTCCCTGACAGTCACGTAAGACCGCGCGGTGTACCGCTGGAGCGCGGAGAAACCTGTGCCCCGCGATACACGCCTCTGACACCGCGGTTTCTAAACAGATTAGTTTTCCGTCTTTGTTCATTTTTCACTTGGCTGAAGAAAGGCAGAGACTATGAAATAAAGAGAAAAAAAAAAGAGCGCGGCGCTTTCTGTTAACAGCTCGCGACGAAAGGGAAGAACAGCTGTAACAGCGCTTAAAGGTTAAGGCGGTATTTTTATCCTCCTTGCAGGGTCTCGCAATACGCGTCGGTTAGACTTGTTTCTTTCTCCGCGCGTTTGTTTGTTTGTTTGTTTCGCTCCCCCCCCCCCCCGTCCCCGTCCTCCTCTTTCAGGTGTTGTTAGGGAGACTGGTGTTCGGTGGAAGCCCCCAGAGGTGGTTGCGCAGGGGGAGATATCGGCGGAGAGCGAGGCACTCCGGAGAAATCCCGCGCTCCCCTCGTTAACGTTTCGTCACGTCGACGAGCTGGCGGCGCGCGCGCGCGGAGCCGTCGAGCAAACAGGGCATCAGGTAGCCGATAGCGTTTCTGTAAACTAGCGTCCCCGAAATCAACTGCCTCCGCCCCGCCCAAACCACCCGCCCTCCGCCGCTCCTTTCTCTCCACGCGAAATCCTCGTCTTCCGGGCCGGGGCCCCGACCCTCTCCGGCCCGCCGTTTATCGTTCCCGTTTTCCGGCCCGGTCCTCCGCGACCCGGCGGGGGTCTATTCGGCGCGTCCGCGGAGCGGGATTTATGCTCCTCCTCCCCGCCCGCCCGCCCGCCCGCGTCTCCAGGGCCGCCGCCGAGTGCCGAGGAATTCACAGGGGCGTTCAAAGCCGCTTTCTGAATTCTGATCAGAGCCGCGGTCTTGCTAACTGCCGGGCCATTAAATATACATGCGCTGGGGGGGGGGCGGGGGGGTCAGAGCCGGAGGTCCGGGGTTCACCGCGGCTCCGCGCACTTAAGTCAATTTGGACTCGGGGAGAGCGGGCGACGGTAAAAAAAAAAAAAAAAAAAGAAACACAGCTCGCTGTTCGGGAGGACCCTTTCATTACACCTCCCCTGTACGGATGCTGTCGTGTCATCCGCCGCCTCCCTGGCCCTGACGGAAGAAAAAGGCCATGATGCGGTCACATACGGTATCCGTCCGTATGGCGCATGGATACAAGGACGGCCCTTCTTCTCGCACGCTGAATTAACGACCCGATATAGATTTTGCGCTTTATCGATGAGGCTCACCTGAAAGATGAATACGGAATATGGGTAGATGTGAAATTGTGTGAACGGGGAGAGGCGGACGCGGCGCGGCGCGGGCTAACGGATTCTGAGAGAGGTCCGCCTCGCTGTCCTCATCGCTTAGCCTGACCTGTCTGCCTAATGAAGTGAGGTGGGAGCTTATCAATTAACCTGACAAAGAGTCGTTTACCCGGGGACCGGCGCTTGTATTTGAAGTCGCGGTGACCGGCTTCCCGCACCCCCCCCCCCCCCCCGCGCCTCCCGCCCCCCCACCTCGTCCGGCCCCCCCGAGCGTCGCGCCGCCGTCGTTCTGCGGCAATTCAAATGGGGGTCTTCCTCTCGGCGGCGCTCACGAGGAGATTTGTGTTAACCGTAATCCAATATAACGGCCCGGCCGAAGGCCAGCGCGGTCCATTCGGGAAATGGTATTGAGGCTTGTAGCAATATCCAATGGCCATTTAGGGCCAAACTAGCTGTGAAGTGTTAAATATTTACATGTAGAATGCCAATAGTAATTGTCCACTCCGTCTGGGGTTGCCGCGGGAAACGCCTTATTTGTCTCCTCGAGTCTTCAATAAACGGGAGAGTGAGAGTAGAGAAAAGCGCACCTCCCACCACCACCTCCTCCCTCCTTACCAGGCACACACACACACACACACACAAATACACACACACACACACACACACACTCACACAAAACACGCACACAAACACTGGCACTTCACAGTCCGTGAGGAGGGGATGTTCATTAATATGGACAGGACATCCCTAAAAATATGAGGCCTGTTTTTTCACCCCCCCCCCCCCCTCTTTTTTTCTCTCCTTTTTTTGAGCGATCACTCTAGCCCAGTGGCGGATAATGCTGCTTTAACTCCATGTGGCCTGCCTATTAGGAGAGACAGGATGTGTTCGGCAAATAATAAAGAAATATTTATGCTCCTCTTAGCGATGCTAACAAGGTAACATATCAAGCAGCCTCTCCGCAGGGTCCCTCTCTGCCACCATAAACTCCCTGGGACTCCGCGCCGCACACCCGTCCCCCCTGCCCCATTCCGCCGCACGACTCTTCCCTTTGTTTGCGAAATGAGGCTGGCCGCAAATTCATCCATCTCATTTATATTTGATGGTTGATATCGGCCTCCACCAGGAAAGTGCACTTTACATGTTGCAACATACGATTACCTGGGAGTCTTATTGCCAAGGAAAAGAAAAATCAATACCAATTTATAATTCACTATTGCTGCCTATCTGGCTTTATGGCTCCCTATCTCGGCTCATTAATGTTTTATCATGATTGACTGGGACCAAAAGATTTTTAACATGAATCTCCGTTATTTATTCAAGCTTAATAATTAAATAAACCATAATTGGTTCTCTTTCAAAGCACCCTACTAGATACTGTCCAGTTAATTTCAGGGACCCGCATTATAAAAGGCGGCATTATTTATTCATTTATTTTTCTGCTCATTTGTTTAAGAGTGTGCGATTTGTGAAGAAAAAGGTAATACGCGTCCAATTTGGGAAGCGGTCGCAGAATAAACGTTTCGCGGTCTCAACGAATCAATTTTTCTGTGGCACTCCAAACATTGGGTGATGCTACAAAATGGCCCCGTCACTTTGGAATCCCCAAATGAGAATGACCTCACGCCGGACCCCTCTGATTGGTGGTTAAGTTGTTCTTTTGGGAGGTGATTGACGGACGGAAAATTGCGCTTTCAAATTTCATCCGTATTCATTTCGGTTGTTCTTCCACATGTCAGACCCCTTGCCATTCGCCGACGGACCGGGGCTGTATACATTAGCCGCTACCACGGTGGAGGGGTAAGAAGACAATCCCATATTCCAGCGCTCTGAAGGAAAATCAATCATGTCATGAGCGAGAAGTATGGATAAATTTGAACTCTGACAAGTTTCATCATTTCGTTCCTGTCCACGCCGCTGGATTTCTGAGTTTGCTCTTCTGCCGGGTGGCTTCCAGTCGGCACAATGATGAAATGAGGAGGGTCATTTTGAAGCTTGTCTTATTAAGGGCTTGAAAAGTTGTAGTTTCTCGATCCACCCCCCCCCCCCCCCCCTCCCCTCCCCCTGGTGTTTCCGAAGCGGGTTTTGTTGCCGTAGACCTCGAGCAAGTCTAAATACGCGCTTGTCAAAAGTGAGATTGTGCAAAAGACATTTCTTTTGACAAAGCCTCGCAACCTTTTTTTGTCTACCGTTGAGTTTGACTCTTGTTGCACAATTTTGAAGAATTTATTTAAGTGATAAATAAAATATTTGTCTATGCTACTAATGATGAACAGCAGTGTAAGATTTAAAATTAACCTGCGTCAATGTTTTTACATAAATTTGGTAAATAAAACAATTCACTAATTCTTTTGCTAGTTTCCTGTAGCTTTACTATTGTCGTTTCCTGTAGTTTTATTGTCATTTTCCCACAGTTATCCATAGCATTACTTATATTGTGATGTAAGTATCCACAGCAGTTTTATCGGATTTTGATGCTGTGAAGGCAGAGGTGCATGTTGGACAGCTACTGAAACTCCATTCATGTCTTGCATTAAGCCTTAGAATCTCTGTGCTTAACTGTATATATTAGCCATATTTAAACAAGTATTATTGATACTTGATATCGTTTGATTGACATTCAGGAGAACTACCTGACCGTGCAGCAAGTGCTTTAGACTAAATAAAAAGGATTGTTGCTGTTCTTAATGAACTCTAAATGAACCTGAATGTATTACTGATATTCAATGCTCTGCAAGCGATTTCCTTGTATAAATTGATTTTTAGTGGTGTATTGGGTATGTATTTGAGGGTGTAACTGTTTGCGCTGCCATTAGAATGAAGATAGGCATAGATGTGTTGTAACTGGATCTGAATTTCAGCACAATTTGGTTATTTTCAGTCATTTATAGCATCCACATTGATAGAATACATATCTGACTTTATGTCAGATGATCCCACATTATTCTTGTGGAGTATTTTTTTTAAATACTGATAATAGCAGTAATATCATGATGACAAAGGGCAATAATAGTCATAGGACTGAGATTACGAATAAGCAAAACAAACTGAGTTCTTGAGCAGACTCACGGCTGAGCATTTCCAACAGTTGCAGTTGGAAGCTGTGGCTGGAAAGGAAGTTCCCACACATCCCTTAACTGCCAAAGATAAGCAGCAGGGAAAAGGATTTC